>NC_056744.1:1647136375-1647331375 GCF_019279795.1 Protopterus annectens | reverse complement strand
TGGTATTTTACAGTAAAGCCCATATTAATTTGGCTTCCTAACTTTCAATCGACTTTTGGAAGGTTGACCCATAGATCATTAGTCAAATGCAGTTGAATGTCGTCCTTATCAACAGTGAAAGATAGCACTGCATGCCAATGATAAATAACAGAAATAAACACCTTGCCATCAACTGGAATTAAAACAAGTAAATAAATGAAGGAATGTATGATTCTGCTGTACCACCGTGAACAACAACTGTATAAATAAATAAATGCATACATGTAAACACTAAGCAAAAGCTTAATGTTCCACGAGCACAAATGTAGAGCCCAGGAAAAATTAAGTTCAAAGTCAGAAAAAGTCAGAAAGACAAAGTCCTGGCACTGCGATCATATTCTCAAATGGGTCTGCAGCTCTGAAATGAAAAAAAAAAATAAAAAATGAAGGTGGGTTTATGGGATTTGAAGCACTAACACTGAATTGCCAAGCCTAATACTGAAATCACTAGACCAATGATCAGCTCACTGGTCCTGGCTGCCAAAGTCTTCCTTAAAACTACGTTACTAGATGCTCACTGATGCCACCTGTATTGTTCATTTTTTTGCAATTTACATTTAAGTTGTTTGTTGATGTTATGCGCATGCTATCTTTCACTGTTGGTAAGAACGTTTAACTGTATTTCACCATTTCACCGATGATCTGCCGGTTGACCTTTTAGGAACGGATTGAAAGTTAGGAAGCCTAGTGTCAGTCAGTTAATTAATCATATCATTCCTGGCTGTCAGCAGGCTGGATAGCAACTGCCTCATCTGTGAGCCATACAGAAAATTAAATGTAAGACAATCTTTACAGCTGAACAGGAAAAGCAGCATTTTTGCATTCCTTCTTCAGCTGAAGCCACCTTTTCACTTTTAATGGGCTTAATGGTGGCAGTAAATACTACACATTTGGTTCTGTGATTAAGCTACAGTGAAGCAGAAGGTCTCTGTGTTGCCTAACATTCAAGCACTATCAGCTTTAACGGGGCAAGGCAGCACACACAGCAGGCGCTACAGTTGTGGTTAACTTCACAGCGTGATCGCACTGTCAGCACTAAGTTAACCACAAACGAATATCATACTACGTGTTACAGTACAACATAGGTTTCAGCAGCCAATGAGAACTGTGATTGAATGGCATATTATAAACAGAGATGTAGCCTGGAATTTCCCATCTATTCTCTCACAAGCCGTATTCCAATCAAGCAAATAAATGTCATGTGACATTTCCATGCAGTTACACTGCCACTCTTGGTAGAAATCATAGGTTCATAGGTTAGTACTAGGCTAACTGCCCTTTTGGGCCATTTGAAGCCTAGCCAGTTACCCCATGTGAGAATCAAACCCTGCACCTTGTGTCTTTAAGGTAAACACCTTAACCATTATGTTATCCTCCCACCCCATGTTACGCTCCTCAACTGAAGGTGGCTTTGCAAAATCCAGAGGTCATAACAACAGCATGGGTGATGTAGAAGCTTTCCTCTGCTTAGATTGTTTATAGCTACAACATTAGTGAAACATGGTTTAAAGATATAAAACACAAAGATGACAAATTCTAGCGTCTGCCTCCTTTCACTGTTGCAGATCTGATGGGCTAGATGCTGGTCTCAGTCTTTACAAAATCCTGTATGAAGCTGGAAACCACAAAGCAAGTCAGGACAGGAAATTACTACTTGTCCACCCTGATAAACATTCCCAGTAGCTTCCTGTGGAGGTTTGCATGGGTGCCACTTGCACTATTCTTCTCAGCTGTAAAAGTAGCAAAATGGGTCTGGATAACAAGTACGCTGAGGGCTGCAAACTGGGTAACGCAATCACTTCAATTAAAGATGCCAATTTTCTTCAATATATTGCACAAAAATGTGTACCTGGTGTTGGTGCTGTATGAATGGGCTCACCTTTTTTCCTAGTAAATAGTTCGTACCATGAGACTTGTCAGAAAGGATATAAATTATGATTTTGTATGTGGTTTAATAGTGATATGTGGTCATCAAGAAATAAAACACCAGTATGTGGTAAAATGGCAATCACAGGCTGAACCTGTTACCAAGGATGGATATCAGTCATTAGTCTTCAAATAAATAAATGCATAAATATGCAACAGCTTAAGTAAATGAGGGTCATCAAGTTGAACTACCAAAATAAAATCAGCAAAAGCTACCTTATATGCATTAACTTCTTTTTGTTATTATTATTATTATCTGAGGTCTGCTACTCATTACTATTGATTTAAATAAATAAAGAAAGAAATATTATTGAAAGGATGTTCTGCCAGTACAAAAATGGATATCATTCTACGCTAAGGAGGTGTCCACCCTCCTTACTCCCCAGCTTCAATTAAAAAGATACTTAAAATATATACTGCAAGTGGACAGAGACGGTAAACATATAGAGCAATTAAGGGTTTGCTGTCCCTCAATAACCATCTTATGTGCTTAATTATAGAAATAAACAAAATCTAAAGTTAAGTATGAGAGGCATTAAAAAAGGCAAACTCATCTACCAGTTGAAGTGCAGTAGACAGAGGATGTGCCGCCAGTTGTTCTTGAGTAAAGGTGATGGCATAGGTTCATAGGTGTGTACTAGGCTAATGGCCCTGGAGCCTTTACAAGCCTAGCCCATAGGATTACCCTGGCATCGTGCCACCCAACATTTGTTCCCAGTGCTTCTGTCGAGTAGAGCCACTGGAGTGATCCCCAGGGTGAAGTTTATACTTCCCATCCATTCATCAAGATTTCTCTTGAAGAGGGCCAATGAGGTGCTCTGACATGTATGGGAAGTCTATTTCATAGCATGGGCAGTCTCTTGTATTATGAACCTGTCCCTCCAGCATGTTCTGTTGATTGTGGTAATGGGGTTGAGGTCTCTGGAGCATGTGGTGCAGAGGTATTGGGATTTCTTTAGATGTAGCATTTCTAACAGAGCTGGGTCAGACATGGCTTTGTAAGTCAAGCAAAGATCGCCTCTAAGTAGGCGATATGAGACAGAGAATAGTTGGAGTTTTTTGAGTCTGTCCATATAGGACAAGTGTTTAAGGCCTAGTATCATCTTTGTGAGGTACGTTTGTGGCCTCTCCAGTTGTTGCAGGTGTCTAGTGAGGCACATGCCAAATGGGGCATTGTACTCGATGACTGGCCTAATAAGGGAAGAGTAGAGGGAGACAATGATCTCTTTCTTCCTGGATGCAAAATGCTTAGTAATGAGATGTGCCACATAGAAGGAATTTTTTACCACAGTGGCAATGTGGTGGTGGTCAAAAGAGAGGTTGCTGTCAACCTGTGTTCCCAGATCTCTTATAACACCTTCTGTATTCAGTGGACTGCCATTGATATGGTAATTCATGGGAACCATGTTTTTCCCAAAGACGATGACGACATTTTTTTGGTACTGAGCTTAAGGCCATGGTTCTGACACCAGTCATTGGTCTCAGTGATGTCTTTCTGCAGGATGTCAACATCACTTGGGGGGTTAATAATAGCTCCCAACTTGCAATCGTCTGCTAACTTTGTCAGCCAGAGTCCCTTGGCCTGTACTTCAGAGAAGTAGATACCAAACAGAAGAGGACCCAGGACTGAACCCTGTGGCACTCCACTCATGACTGGTCAGCAGTCTGACTTGGAGTCAGCTGCTTTCACACTGTGGGTTCTATCTATAAGCCAGTTTGCAACCCACCTAGTGATATAGGGGTTGATGCCTAGCTTAGTGAGTTTTTCTATGATTCCTTAGTGTGGAATGGTATCAAAGGCCTTGGCCAGATCAAGGTAGGCTGTATGAACCACCTTACCTTCTACTAAAACTTGAGTGAAAAGTGAGTAGTAGTCACTGTAAGGATAAAATACTAACATTTTTGATGAACAATGTAGAAAACGATATTTTGTTTACATTTCAGAACTCACTGATTTTCCAGAAAACCAGATAGCCTAAGATGAAGTTGTGCAAAATAGTGTGAGGAAGATGTGGACATTGTGATTTCTGCTGCAGATCATGGGAGCAACTCATGCCATTGAAATAGTGCTAACTTTGATAGTTATGTTATACTAAGAAAAAGGAAGCCAGAGTAGTAAAGGCCTTGAATTTGCTTGCGAGTGCCATTGCAAAACTACAAAAGGGAAAACAAAGTCTTGAAAGAATAGTGATGACAATGATAAGTGAATTGGAATTAGTTAAGAAGTAGTAGATTGACCATGAAGACAGGACCTGACAAAATCAGTTGATGTTACTGAGAAAGAAGAAGAACCTTATGCTACAGCACATGTACATGTGCAGAAAACTAGCAGCTTAGATTTGCTTAAACCAAGTCAAATTAAAATTCAGCATACAGATAAGCTTTCCTGTCCAGTACCTGTAGCTGCTTAACAACCACGCCAGGTTTTGTTGTATACAAACTTAAAGATCAACAAATATTTGGTTCTATTTAAATTTTCATCTACCCCCAATTTAAAGAAAGAAGATTATTACTTAGTTTAGACTGATTTAGCTGTAGCTTGAAATGTCATCACTAGGAACTGGATGAAGGAGATAGCACCTCTTTGGTTTCATTGTAGCAGTACAAGAAGACATTGACAAATAAATCACCATTGAAAGGATGAGAACATCTTCAAAAACTATATTCAGTAATCCATGGACTAAAGTTCTTAATTTATCAGATCACTGGAATTAATATTCTTTAAAAAAATGGAGATTGATATCTTTAAGTCTTATAAATGTATCTTCCTCTCTTTTTATAGAACATTTCTTAGATTTTTATACTTTCTTTTCTTTTAGAACATTCCTTAGATTTTATTTCTGACATGGTTTGTGTATATTCTAAATAGTTTGCCTTTTTCTCTGATTCTGTTTTGAACTTGGTACAATACTTTATAGAAACTCTTCTGAAGTTGTTAAAAATTCTAGTAATAAAAATGTAAACTTAAGGATCATATTTCTCATTGTTAAACTGGCCAGGTAGGGACATACACAGAATGGGTGTAAATGGGTACAATTCCTCATAGCTATGCAAAAGTGTAAACTGATTAAGTTGAAATTCAGAATGTTTTATCCAGTAATAGCGTGTACTTTCTTGGAGATTTCAACTCTTACAGATTCACAGAACACTATCTATAGTTCAAGAATATTATTCAAAACAGAATAAAGCTGGCTGCCCAAGCTTTGGTTGTAGAGATGCTGTATGATGCAGTTTTGTGTCTGAAGGCAGAAATGGGAATACTGGAACTGTAACAAAATTTTTTCAGAGATCAGCAATTCAGGCAAAAACTTGTTTTTTATAATCATATGCTACAGAGGCAATATGCTGCGCACATGGCTTGAAAGGAAGTTGTCTGATACTACTACTTCCTTTGACTTTTTTATGGCATGTTCTAGAGAATATACTATTTACAGATTAATTATAACACAGTTTCTATTGTCATCATGATGCATTATAAGATTATGTAAAAATACTTTAACTTGGAAATTCTCCCTGTAAAATACATAGATAAATCTGAATATAAATAAATATCCTTCAGACCACATATTTTGTTTTTATTACATTTTTATTTGCTAACATTTATAATGTTTATAAATATATATATAATAAAACATATAAAATATAACATTTATAATATATATATATATATATATATATATATATATATATTTACACGTGGGTGTCATCAGTGTAGCAGTGATAACACAGATCACTATTTTGTGCCACCAGTATAGCAGTGGTGCCAGACATCAGTGTGGCATGGCACCATTGTAGAAGTGGTACCATGGAAATATGTGGTATGCCACCAGTGATCAGTGGTAGCACAGTTCACCATTTAAACTTGGTTCCAAAGACATATAGACAGATTATAAAACTGGACCCATAATGGAAACCTGTGGAACCCTTGTTCTGAGGGCAACAAGATGAACAATGCATCTCAAAGGTCACCCTCTGAAACAATGCCAAAGAGGAAGAAGACAGACCATTCAAGAACAGCTTCTGAGAGTCTTCATTAGAAACTAACACCCCTGGAAGGATTTCATGGTCAGGTCTACCATGTCAAATGCCACCAAGGGACAGAATGAGATGAGTAATTCTTCTGATCTTGACAAAAGGAAGTTATTCAGAATCCTATGGAGTGCAGTTTTACTACTGTGTATTGTCTGAAATTCGGACTGAAGTACATCACAGATTACTCTTCCAATCATCAATCCATGTGCACAGTTCATGTCGCAGAACAAATACTGCACATGTGGTGTGTAACTGGCTAAATAAGCGCAAAGGGTTGAACTTGTAATTTGTTTGAGCTACCTTTATTTTGTAATCCAGTAGTGAGCTTTTGGGAGGGTCACTGAAAAAGCCCAGTGCATCATAATCATCCTTATCATGGGATGGAGATCTTTTCAGTCGATGTAGAGGCTGTAGCAGAGTGCTTCATTTTTGGTTGTCACTTGTGTATTTATTTACGATTGTTTACTAGAGTAGTACATTCATCTCAATGGACCAATTACAGGCACAGCCGCAGTGATTGCAATTTCAGTGATATGATAAAAACACAATAAACAAGTGGTACATACAATAAACAATTACGCAAGGACTGCATGCTCTAGAGCATTTGCTTAGATGTGTATACAGAATATAAACATTTGAAATAAAACAAAAGGAAAAATATCTTGTATACATAAATGAATTATAAGTTTAGCTGTATGAGGGTGGAACTGGAGGAGAATGAAAGTATAAAATGTCTATAAAACAAAAAATGTCATTACTCAACTGTCTTTCCATTTTGGAGTGCAACCATTTGCATGGGTTTCTGTAAGAAGACCATGAAAATGAATCACCTGCCTCTGTTTGCAACTTTGCAAACTTTGTAAATTAGTCACAATGCCAAGTCTTACTGAATGAACTTATTGTATTGCCTTTTGTGTGTGTTTGTAAACTTGGATGAGGAGACACAATTTGTATACAGAACTTTTAGTTTAGACTTGATAATTTATTTATTGCTTTCCTGAATTAATTGTTTTTGTTACAGGCATCACATGAATGTGTGTGATATCTAAACAACTGTTGCCTTTGAAAGAACAGAACAAAAATGTTTTAACCTTTTACCGTCAGAAATATTGCAAGACATCAGCAAAAGCACTCCTGCAAACTAAAGTCTCAGCAGCTGCTAATTTGTATTTAATGTCAAGTGACATTGTTTAATATTCTGGGTAGATAGCTAACCTCTTAGTAGCCTGTATGATGCTAAGTGTAATGATCCACCATTGGACCAGTATTCGAGGAGCCTCAATCCCCACCATGGCAACAGTGGTGGACATACACTGGGAGGATAACGGGTACACACACAGTATTTCCAGATGCAGCTCTCTGCATCAAGTGCAATTTCCCTTAAGAGCACACAGAGACCACAGTCAGTTTGGGGCTGCTTTCTCCAGATCCCCAGTAAGACTCCCCACTGGCACAGCTACAGAGTTGAGATCTCAGCTGAGTGACCAAGCCATGACCTACCAGCATCCTCTCTGTCCAACCACTGCTTTGTGTCCCTGCCCAAGTAGCTGACACACACACACACCTGGGAGAGGCTGGCACAGGTTTACTAGCTATGCCCCCTTCTGCCCAGACTATAATGTAGTTACCACTGCCACTAGTCAACTCCTTATCAGCTACTTTAAGGCCCTTAACAAAGGGTGTCCAATCTTACTGTGTACTATTAATATTAATGCAAATGGTAGTTTGACCAAGAGCAAGTCTGTTAGGAGTGGGCTACACAGTGTCACCAAATAAATATGTAAGTACTCTCAAAACTTATATATCTCTACACAGATCAGCCACAATGAAAGGTTTAAATATATTTAATAATAAATAGTAAAAGAACAGGAAAATACTCAATATATATTCATAGTGACATCAAAGTTCAAAATCACAGGAAATATTTAAAACAACATTGCAGGACAGTCTCATATAAAGAAAAATATCTAAATTAAGCTTCACTATATTCCTGACTGTATCTAAGAGAGTTACACTGTTCCCTAGAAACTTACTTCATTAGAGCAAGGTAGATGTGTGGTGAATGGATTTTCTTGTCAGGTCCAAGACAGAATACAGAATGCTCTGTCGCTCTCAGAGTCTTCAAATTAATATCTCAAATATTACTGCTGGGATAGCTTACAGAATGACATCATTTCTTGTCATCTGACTCTAGTCCCCAGGTGAACCCCCCCCCCCCCCCCCACTGCTGGAAAGCTAGCAGTATTTAGCACCTACCTGTAAAAATACATAGACCTCAGATCTTTGGCAGATGCTGGAAATCATTAAAAACAATTACATTCTTTCATGCTTTCAGAGGTAGTAATTAGTTCACTCTGATGACAATACAGAAAGCTCCCTAGTACAGACATTGTGTCTCTAGCTGCATTGAAAACTGAAAGATACCATATTTTATTGTGTACCAGTTTGATATACACATGACATACAGTTGTAACACTGAACATCATGTTAATATTCACAAATAACATAAAATTATTTACAAAATTCCAGCTAGCTATGCTGGCAGTATCTCCTTTTGTCACACTTCCTCCTCCCCCCTTCCAAGACTCAAACTAGTTTTTCAAGTGACTCTTGAAAAACATTGCTTGGAAGGGATGAGTGTATCTGGGAATACATTACCCCATACCCTGTCTTGAGAGCCCATCTGCATTGGCATTGGTAACCCCACTGTGGTGCTGCACTGTCATATATGCCTGCAACCTTAGGCTGTACCTTAGTAGCTTGGCATTTTGCTGGCTGGCTTAATGTAGCCATGTTAAGGGATTGTGGTCTGTAACTACAGTGAATTTCCTTTCTTACAGATAAGGCTGAGCTTTCTGCAGTGCCCATACTATGGCTAGGCATTCCTTTTCTACAGCTGCATAGTATTCCTCCCTGGATTGGAGCCTAAGGCTGAGATGTGCCACTGGTGCACTTCTCCCTTTGTGTTAACCAGACTGAGTACAGCACCCACACCATGGTTTGAAGCCATCCACCTGCACAACAAATTCTTTGCTGTAATCTGGACTGGTTAACACAGGGGGTCCTCCCAAAGCTTGTTTAAGCTTCTGGAATACCTGCCCTCATGCTGGGGTCCACACTACCTTATCTGGCCTGTTTTTCTTGGTCGGGTCTCTGAGGGAGCAGCTATGGTTCTATAACTGGAGAGAAACTTTCTGTTGTGCCCTGCTGTCCCTAAGAATGCCCTCACTTGCTTTTTGATAACAGGGGCAGACCATGCCTGAATGGCTTCCACTTTGGCAGGCTCTGGCCTGATCTTACCACTCCCCACTTGATATACCAGGTAGGATACCTCTGCCATACCTCCTGACACTTACTGGGCTTAATGGTCAACCCTGCCCTCTGTAGTCTGCTCAGCACATCCCTGACATGCTGAAGGTGCTCTTGCCAGGAATGGCTGTAGATGACAATATCATCCAGCTAAGCAAGGGCAAAATCTCCTGTTCCTGCCAGGATATAATCTACCAGCCTCTGGAAAGTCACTGGGTTATTTTTCATCCCAAAGGGCATCTTCATGAACTGAACTCATACAAGCTGAAAGGAGTCGCAAAGGCTGATCTCTGTCTAATGTTGGGAGACAAGGGCACCTGCCAGTAGCTCTTGGTAAGATCAATAGTGGTAAGATATTTAGCCCCACCCAGCTGCTCTAGGGCTTCGTCTGTCCTAAGCATGGGGTCAGCATCTTTGCCTATTTACTTTCCTGTAGTCCAAATAGAATGTGGTGCTGCTATCTTTTTAGTACCAGCACCACTGGGGAGATCCAAGGACTACTGGACTCCTGGATTACCCCAGTTCCAACATTTCTTGTATCTCTTCCCTCAGAGTCTGTTTGACTCTCTCAGGTACCCTATAAAGTGGTCTGCTTAATAGGCCTTTGTGGTCTTGTATCCACATGGTGCTGCACCAGGTGGATACACCCTGGCTTCCCAGTGAACATGTCCCCAAACTCCTGTAACACTGCTCAGATTTTTCGAACCTGGGTAGGGGACAGCTGCTGGGATATTGTTATCTCTTCCACTGAGGTGTCATTCCGAGCCTCACTGAGGGAATCAGTCACCACATCCCCCCTCAGACTCCTCCTGCCATCCACTGCAAATATTCAACAGAAAGGCCTCTTTATCATGGTAAGGTTTCATCATGTTAACATGACACAGTTTGTGCCCCTGAATCCTGCCTAGCAGTTCTACCATGTAGTTAACATAACTCATCACTGACCTTCCTTACCACTTTGAAGAGTCCCTTCCAAGCTGCCTGCAGCTTGTTGTATCTGACAGGAATGAAAACCATAACCTGCTGCCCCTACAGCATACTCTTTAGCTCGAGCATTCCTGTCATACCACACCTTTTTCTGCTGTTGGACTTCTGCCATGTTCTCCTGGGCTCAGCCCATGCATTCCCTGAGCTTTGTCCTGAGGTTTAGGACGTATGCCACAACAAACTCCTTGAGGGATTCACACTCCCCCTCCCCCTCTCATCGTGAATCAAATCTAGAGGTCCCCTTACCCTATGCCCATACAGCAACTCAACAGGTGAGAAACCTGTGGATTCTAGTGCACACTGCAGTGTTTAGGATAAACCTTTTTTTTTCATCTTACCTTTAAGCATCCCTGTGACTAGCACTTGCTCTAAAACCTGCTGGAAAGCACTAGGAAGCCTTAAACTGATACAAAACTCAACTCTCCTTGTTAATAAGGAGAAATTAATTGTAGGCACTAAACAGCCTATAATTGCAAAGTACCTTGCTAAGGTAAGGGAAAACAGCTTTTGTACTTTTCAAAAAAAAGCACCAAACCAGGCATGTCCAAGGGTCAGCTTCCAGTGATTTCTCTTGTCCACCTTGTGAAACTGAGCATATTGGGGCAATGCAGCAATTGCCTCATGTACACAGTCAACCCTCTCCTCCTACCACCCAACACTAAACCCGTGAGAGATGCACTTACATAGCCAAACTGGAAGCAAAGCACTCTCCACCCAAGATTATGCTAGACAGTCAAGAGGAGAAGGTTAACACCCACACTACACCTCAAGCAACAGATAGCCCTTCTAAACCCACACCACCAACACCCTCACATAGCATATGCTCATACCCTCATATGCGGAGACCCTTAACAGTAACCTGCTCAAGCAACAAGGACCTCCGAAGCTGAAACACAAACAAACACCAATCACAACCAAAGTGTCACATAGCTCAAAACACCAGTGTGCCACCCAACAACAGTCCCTAAGGCAAGACAACGTACCCAACACTTTAGTCATAGGTGACTCTATAATCAAGCACACTGATGTCCTGCTCACCAGGCTGAACAAGGAGAAAATTACAGTCAGCTGCTTGTCAAGTGCCAGGATCTGCCACATAACGCATGCACTCAAGTCACTCCACAACAAGTACAAATATGACTCTGTCATTGTCCATGTTGGAGTGAATGACTTAAGATGTACCTCCTTAGGTTGCATGAAAAGAGACATGGAAGAGCTCTCAGATCATGTGGCCCAGACAGGTATGACCCTAGCCCTGAGTAGCATCCTGCCTTCATCCAGAATGATACCACAGTATAAGGGCAAAATGATTGACTTCAACAACTGGCTAAGCTTCTGGTGTCATTCAAAGGGGATCCAGTATCTGTCTGCCTGAAACGACATGATCAACAGACCATGATGCTTTGCCAGAGATGGTCTGCACCTGTTGCCTCTGGAATTCAGGTTACTGGCTAAGGCTCTTGCCACCCCCTATAGTGCCTTTTTAGGCAAAGTTCAAAGGACAAAATCACCACCGTAACAGGTACAAGCATGCAAATTCTGAAGGTAAAGCTTCTCAATGATGGAAACCTAAACCTGAAAAAGCACTCTCTCGAGGAACTCCTAAAAATGGAGAACATCGATATCTGTGCAGTAACTGAGACCTGGTTCAAGGCTCCAGGGAGCAACCCTGCAATACCAGGCTACAACTCTTACCACACTTTTCAGCCAGCAAACCAGGACCAAAACACTAAAGGTGGAGGAGTGTCCATATTCGCCAAAAATATACACATCACCAGGCTAGTTGCCCAACACAATGCATCTGAAATTCTCCAGGTGCAACTAACACTAGGTAAGACTGCAATCCAAATTGTAGCTTGTTACAGATCCCCCACAATGCCCCTACATTCTCACTACACCTTTCTAAACACATGGAAAATATTAAGATACAGTCAAACACCCTAATACTGGGTGATTTTAACTACCCTGCCATTAACTGGGAAAACTACTCGTGTACCAACACCTTTGCCCAATGGTTCTTGGAATTCATAAATTCCAGTGCCCTGGATCAACTAATCCATAGTCCCACCAGGGGTTCCAATATCCTAGACCTGGTCATTACCAACATGGGAAATCGATGCTCCACACCTATGGTCACCCCCTCGTTGGTCAGGTCTGACCATAAGCTAATCACACTTAACATCCACATCCCTCCCCTACCCCCCCCCCCCCCCCCAGTAAGGAAACATCCATAAAAACTTCTCCAAAGCCAACTTCATGCTATTCAAGTCAGAAGTGGCAAACTTCATGACACCCATGCAGATGGGAACTGAAAGTTAGACTTCTGAATCCTACACTAAGGCACTGTACGAGCACATCCACTCATGCATGAATCATGCCATCCCAAATAGAACCAGGATGCTCTCCTTCAAAAAAAGGAAGCCAATCTGGTTGTCCCCTGCCATAAACAAACTTTACAACAAAAGGAAGAAACTTGCAGAAAAGAGGAAAATCTCAGGATGCAAAAAACTCCCTTACCAGCCTCAGTAAGAAGCTGAGATCCCTCATAAAATCCTCCAAAGCTAGTTACAAAAATAAAATTGCCAAAGATTCCAAAGACAACCACAAGGCAATCTATAGCTATGTCAAGAATCTAAATGGCAATGCTCAGATCTGCTCTGAGCTACAACAGAATGGCATTTAATATACTGATCACAAGGATATTGCCAATATCCTGGCAGATCGATTCAATGGGAACTTCACCCCCCCCCCTCACCCCCTAAAGGGCCCATCTCAGTAGCGAAAAATTGCCAAATTCCGGTAATAACGGCCAGACAGGTAAAAACTGCACTCTACAAAGCTAAGAATACAGCATCCATGGGACCACATGACATCTCAGGCTGTGTACTACATGAACTACAAAATAAACTGGCACCTCACCTAAGTGTCATGTTTAATCATAGCCTCAACTCAGGCTTTGTGCCGACTGAGTGGTGCACGTATACAGTTATCCCACTCCACAAGGGGGATCCAACTTGGATCCTGTGAACTACTGCCCCATAAGTCTGATGAGCCTGATCTTCAAGGCCATGGAATGTATTATCATGGAACTTATAAACAAAGACATTGGCAACCTTCAAACACTGGACCCCACCCAGTTTGGGTTCATGAAGGGCTGATCTTGTCTCCTGAACCTGATTGACTTCTTTGAATCAGTCTCCAGAGCTGTGGACAAGGGTAAGGCAGTCCATACAGCCTATCTGTACCTAGCCAAGGCCTTCAACACTATCCCCCACTCTGAAATCATAGATAAACTTACTAAGCTGGGCATTAATCCCTATGTCACTGGATGGGTTGCCAACTGGCTTACTGACAGAACCCACACTGTAAAAGTAGCCAACTCCAAATCCAGCTCCAGACAGTGACAAGTGGAGTACCTCAGGGTTCAGTCCTGGGACCGCTCTTGTTTGGCATCTACTTCTGTGAAGAACAAGCTAACACTAAGGGACTCTGGCTAACAAAGTTCGCAGATGACTGCAAACTGGGAGCCATTATTGAATCCATAAATTATGTGGATATTCTACAAAAGGGCCTTACAGAATCAGATGCTTGGTGCTAGAGCCTTGGACTCAAGCTCAATGCCAATAAATGTATAGTTAGCCCCTTTGGGAAAAACATGTACCTGTGAATTACCACATAGGTGCCAGTACACTAAACACCTTAAGTGTGATAAGAGACTTAGGGACACCGGTGGACAGTGGTCTCACCTTCGATAACCACATTGCCACAGCAGTCAGGAAATCCTTCTATGTGGCACACCTCATCATTAACGGCTTTTCATCCAGAAAAAAGGAGGTCATTGTCACTCTGTACTCATCCCTCATTAGACCCATTATAGAATACAACGTCCCATTTGGTATGTACCTCTCAACTGGAAAGGCCGTAGAAATATCTCACTAAAAGAATCACAGGCCTAAAGCAGATGCCCTATGCTGACCATCTAAAAAAACTCAAGCTATACTCTGTCGCATATCATCTACTCAGAGATGATCTCTGTTTAACATACAAGGCCATGTCAAACCCAGAGCTGTTGGACATGCTACACTTAAAGAAATCCCAATCTCTCAGAGCCACATGCTCCAGGGATCTAAACCTTGTCATCACAATAAACAAAATATGCTGGAGGGATAGGTTCCTGACCCAGAGACTTCCCAGACTCTGGAATAGACTGCCCATACATGTCAAGCTGAGTGCCTCTTTGGCCCTCTACAAAAGGAACCTTGACGAGTGGATGGGAGATAGGAAATTCACCCTGGGGATCACATCAGTCACCTTGCTAGACAGGGGTTCAGGGAAGTAAATATTGTGGGAAGAAATAGCCAGGGAATTGTTATGGCTAGGCCTGTATAGGCCCTAAGGCTGCTAGCCTAGTACCAACCTATGAGCCTATGAACCTATGAATTCCTGGGGCACCTCTATGTTAGCAGACAACAGATGAGGCAAATATTTGTCCCACTCCCTCTTAAACTGGTCTGCAAATGCCCGTAGCATGCTCTTTAGTGCAGAGTTTACCCTGTCCACCAGACCATTAGTCTGGTGATAGTAGGGAATGGTCTTTAGGTGCTTCACCCCCCAATGCTCCCACAGATAAGCTAGCAGGTCTGACATGAAATTGACACCTCTGACAGTCAGTATTTCTGTTGAGTAACCTACCCTGCTTAAAATCTCTAACAAAGCATTGGTCATCTTTTCTGCTTCAGTGGAGGTCCGGGCCACCGCTTCAGGGTATCTGGTAGCATAATCTACTACCACTAGGATATACTTCTTCCCTATGGACCTTGGGGTACTCAGAGGCCCCACAATACCATCTGAAATGGCTCCTCAATCACAGTCAAAGGCACTAAAGGAGCTTTGACCTTGTCTCCTGCCTTTTGTTGGCACTGCTCACAGGTCCTGCAGTACCGTTACATCCCTGGAAATCCCAGACCAATAAAAGTTCTGCATAATATGTCTCTTAGTACACTTTATGCCCATATGACCTGCAAAGGGAATATCATGGGATATGGCTAGAAGTGCCAGATGGTAGGGTCTGGGCACTACCAACTGCTGTATTACCTCACCTTCTATCCCTCCCTCAAGGGTCCACTCTCTATACAGTAACTCTTTGTCCCAGTATACAAATTTGCCTTTTCCATGAGAATCAAGTGCCTCCCTGGCTACCTCCCTTAAGCCTTGTAATGTAGGGTCTGAGAGCTGAGCCTGTCTCAGCTCTCTCTTTGTAACCCTTCTCATCTCCCCTGGTATCCTCTGAGAGCAGTGCCTCACTGTTAGTCTGGGTACTACTACTCACCACTGCTCCTGCAGTCACTCTGTCCAAGGGAACATCAGTACATACCAGCAGCTGTGGCTCACCTTCAGTCTCACTGCTACAGGGTAGCTCCCTCCCTAAAGTAGCCACTTCACTAGTCCTAGCTTCAAGTGTGTGGCCTGTTTGGGTCCCCCCCCAGGCTACAAGACTCACATGTGTGTCTCTAAGCCTGACTGCATGCAACTGTATGCACACAAGGAAATGCATTATCAAAATTATTCCCTATCAGGACATCTGCAAGGATATCTTTAAACACACCTACTTGCTTGCTTCCTTTTCCACCCTCCCAGTCAAGGTGAACCCTGGCCAAAGGTATTTGGAATGGGGTCCGTCCTAAAGCTCTGACTGGAGTAGACTGCCCAAGCAAGTACTGCTCCTCTTTAATCACTGCAGGCTTCACAATGGTTAGGTCAGAGGATGTATCTCTCTTAGCAGTGGCCTGGTTCCCATCCACTAAGGTAGGATATAACCTCTTGTGGTAGTTTGGTGCCCTTGTTGTCTCCAGACAACTTACTGCTGGTATTGTATCATTCAACTTGCTGACACCCCTACCTTTTGTTCCCCACCTTGCCTCCATGGACATCTATCTATATGCTACATGGCCCCACTGATTACATTTAACCCTTGATCTTGGCCATGTACCTGAACTAGTGGCTTCCCCTGTTACTGATGGACTCTGCTGAGGTGGTTTAGGCTACCCAATATGGGTTCACTTAGACCTATGTGCAGCATTGGGTATCCCTTTTCTGTGCAGTGATGCCCTGCTTGCTAGGTATAGGTCTCCCCTTTTCCCCACCTTATCCATGGTATTGCATTCCTTATCTGCTAACTAGATTCTCATGTCCTCAGGCAGAGTGCTAAGGGCTTGTTCCCTCACCAAAAGGTCTGCCAGCCCTTCAAAAGTGGTGACCTGACACTCACTCACCTACCTATGAAAATAAGTGCTTAACTCAGCAACATAATCACAAACATTTTCATCTGGCTTGTGTCTGTGCTTCAGTGCATCTTTGCTCATGAAACATTCTTCTTTAAGCTTCAGGTGTTAACTTAAAACACTCTAATAAATAAAGAAAAATATCTAAACTAAGCTTCAGTATATCCCTGACTGTATCTAAGAGAGCTACTATTCCCTAGAAACTTACTTCATTAGAGCAAGGCAGGCATGTGGTGAATGGGTCTTCTTGTCAGGTCCAAGACAGAATACAGAATGCTCTGTCTCTCACCGAGACTTCTCAAATTAATATCTCAAATATTACTGCTGGGATAGCTTGCCGAATGACATCATTTTTTGTCATCTGACTCTAGTCCCCAAGTGAAAACCCCACTGCTGGAAGCTAGCAGTATTTTGCATCTACCTGTAAAAATATATAGACCTCAGATCTTTGGCAGATGCTGGAAGCCATAAAACATGCTTGCAGAGGTAGTAATTAGTTCACTCCAAAGACAATACAGAAAGCTCCCTAATACAGACATTGTGTCTCTAGCTGCATTGAAAACTGAAAGATACCATCTTTTATTCCGTATCTATAAAGTAATTTAATTTCAGTTATTTTTCTGAAGTTCACCTCCTGTATTCCAGTTTCCATTGTTAAAATATATATGCATTTAAACAGTTACAATAGTGCATGTACATTTCTGTTCTTTTCCAGTTGGGTACACTGTGGTTACATTTTAAGCACACTTTATAAAATACCTTTTCAACATACATCTGTACCAACCAGTTTGATATATACATGGCATACAGTTCTAATACAGTTGTAACACAAGCATCTTATATAAATCATGTTGATATTCACAAATGACATATAATTATTTACAAAATTCCAGCTAGCTATGCTGACAGTATCTCCTTTCGTAACACTGAGAAAAGAAACAAAGTTTAGAGATTGTCTACATAATTTTTATGATTTAGGCCCTTGATTTTCTTGGTGTGAAAGCACCCTGGTCATTCTAGCTGTGACAAGTGCTTGGACAAGAACATATCAAAAGAAGCATTATGCTTGGTGATTGACCTAATGAGTGCTGAGTACAGTGGAACAGGAATGGCCCTGTATCAGGATGCCATACCTTTAGATGTAAGCTGTGTGATGAAAAAGGACTGCCTTGCAACAGTTCATTGTCAACAATGGTTCCCACATCTCTAACTACAGGATTAGTTTTCAGGAGGTGTTGTCAATGTGATACTACAGAGGGAGTTGTGCATGCCAAAGGATACAACTATATTTTCTTGGCATTTAGATTTATTCTGTAGTTTTGGCACCATGTATTTGTTTAGGGCAGGCCCTTTGTAGGCTCCTGCTGTCCTCTGGGCTAGTGGCACCAAATTTGTGGTTATCTGCAAACTTGGTCAGCCCAAGCCCTTAACAATAGCTTTGACCTGCAAGAAATACATGCCAAAGAGAAATGGTTCACCGTACCCTGGAGCACTATACTAATGACAGTGTTTTTGGAGGGGGGTAGAACCATCCACTCTTACTGCCTATGTTCTAGCTGTGAGACAATTTGATATCCAATGAGTTACAGACAAGTTAAAATTTAGCTAGGAAAGTTTATCTACTATGCCTGTGTGTGGATGGTTTTGAGCACTCTTTCATGGTCCAGATATGCAATGTGCACTGATTTGCCTCAGTGACCTTTTTGAAGAAGTCATCCTGGTTAAGTAGGCAGTACCTGTTATTAACAAATCTAAACTGAGTTGGGTTGAAAACCTGTAGATTACCTATATCCCTATTTATTAGTTCCATAATGATCTTTACATAAATTTACAGATGAGGCTGTTCAGGCTTATGGTTCTATAATTACCCTGGCCTACTTTAGCCTCACTGTATGCAAGGGAATGACCATCCTCCATTCATGTGGCACAAAGCCTGTTTTGAGACTAATTTTGAATGGCCTCTGTAGGGGTCTGACAATTCATGTTTCAGGCTAGCAAGTAGGCAGCTAGTAAGTTATCCAGTCTCATAGAGGCAGCATTCTTGGTCTTAGACAGTGCCTTGAAAACTTGTTCTTGTGAGATTTGAGGATGGGATAGACTTGAGTATTTGATCTAAGAATAATGGGGTAGACAGTATCTGTCCTGTAGTAGAGTGGCTGTGTCCTGTGGGCCTGAGTAGGTCCTATCACATACTATCATCTCTTAGCATTAAGCAGCAATACCTTAATGTAGTTCTTATTTTGTTTAGTTATGTTAGTAGCGTTAGAAAACTTGCATTTCCTAAAATTTGAACTATAAAGGTGGGAGAGAGATGTAGGCTATCTCTGGCAAAGCAGTTTGGGCTGTCTACCATATCTCCCAGGCTGATATATACAGTGTTCTTTATAATGAGACCTAAATCTAAGAGAATTGTTGAAGTCAATTATCTTCTGTTT
The DNA here is from genome assembly GCF_019279795.1 of Protopterus annectens. Lineage (NCBI taxonomy): Eukaryota > Metazoa > Chordata > Ceratodontiformes > Protopteridae > Protopterus > Protopterus annectens. The sequence continues at coordinate 1,647,312,366 of NC_056744.1, read as the reverse complement.
ATTTTGCAGCATAATTCTTGGTGATGGTAGAATACTCCTCGAGGCCAGGTTCATGCCTGCCTTATATACACATTCTGAGAGCTCCATCAAAGTCCAGGAGGTATGTCTTAAGTCATTTACACTAACATGTACAATGACCTTGTCATATGTGTACTTGTAGTGCGAGGACTAGAGTGCTTGTGTGATGAGGTGAATTATGGCAGTCTACACAGAATGGTGAGTGGTTCATGGTGTGTCTGACAAAGGAGTCAGCTGTAACAGCGATGTTGGTATGTGTGGTGTTTTGCCATATGGGCTTTTGAACTGAGTCCGTGTGACTCTTATATGTATGTTTCATGGTGGGTACTTCATCAGAATCTTAATAATGTCTGACACTGTGATGAAAAAAGTGCTTAATCATGAATAAATTTGAGTACTTGAAAGAAGACATCCGTCATTTTTTTGTGGTTTTTGGTTTACATAGTGAATGTGTTGGATATCTTCAGCTTTACTTGTGATGCTTTAGAACACCATTACTGTTGCCTTGAACATAGGCTTAATTAGGCATCAGATCCATAACTAGGATTTGGTTAAGAAATGTCACACTTTCCTAGAATGTCAGAACTCTTATAAATATTACTAAGGCCACGACCTGGCCCTCCTGTCTTTCCACTCTGTAGAGATCTAAATAATAATAAATATCTAAATAAAAAAGAAGACCCTTAATAAACAACAGTTAGTCTGTACTCATGGAGACAGAAAACAATACCCATTATTCAAGCAGAAATGCAGCCTGTGTTTGAAAGATACTTCAGTCTGTTGCTGTAGTTTCCATTGTAACACAACATGATGACATGGAGCTACTGGGACTGTCAGATTCAGGCAGTATGATCACATTTATAAAGTTACATTATGTGTGTGGAAAGATGACTAAAAAAAAAGCAGTTGAAGTAGTCTGTATTCACAAAGTTAAAAAAAAAACAGTTTTCCATTTCTCAGTTAGAAATATAAACAGTCCCCAGGATTCAATAAAGCCTACACTAAGTGTGCACGATATGTATTCAATAAAATTCTTATCTCATTTTTTTGTGTTTTCTAGCCACTCATAAAGATTGTGCTGTGTACATGTAGTCTACAATGTGGTAACCTTTATGAGTCCTTGTCAGTATTTAAAGCACCAAAAATATCAGTAGGAAAATTAAAATTAGGAGGAAGAAGGTGTGTTTTATGTCTGTGTTGTCTGTTCTTCAGAACAGTGTACACTTAGTGTACAGTTAAATGAATCTAGCCCAGTGTTTGGAAAGATATTTCATGTTTCTGCTGTATCTCCCAAACTAACATGTGAGATGAAAATTGAGAAAATCATTCTCGATTTTAAGGCCTTATAGAGACAAAAGGAAAGTGTATTCATTTTGATAGACTACCTTGTCAATGTGGGGAGAGGAACCAAATGAATAAGTATAAAAATACACCTTTGCCTAATCTGGAAGAATGGGGTCTATATTATAACATCGAAATTCTCTAACATCGAATGTATTAATAATGAACCTGTAATGTCGAACACTAAAAACAGCGAAGGTGCAGGACACCGAATTCTTTCCCAGGGAAAGAATTTGGTGGGCCGTTTCGCTGTTTTCAGCGTTCGATATGTTGGAGCGTTACGGGTCGGGTTCAGGTAAGTGTGCGATTGTGTGTAGGTTAGGGTTAGGGGCGGGTTAGGTGAGTTAGGGTGCGGGTCAGGTAAGTGTGTGATTGTGTGTAGGTTAGGGTTAGGGGGTGAGTTAGGTGAGTTAGGGTTAGGGAGCGAGTGAGGTGAGTGTGCAATAGTGATGGACCTTAGGGTTAGGGTTGGGTTAAGGTAAGTGGATAGCTAGTACTGTATGTAAAGTTTAGTTTAGGTGTAGGATTTTAAGTGTATGTGTGTGGATGGCTGTTTTTTGTGTGTGTTTGTGCTGTGTGTATAGCTGAATAGCAAATTTTTTCCCTGGGAAAAAATTCGCTATTCTGACTGTTCGATGTTTTCACACTTTGGTGTTTAGGGTTCGATATTATAACATTCAATGTTAGAGAACTTCAGTGTTATGATATAGACCCGAAGAATGGTGGAGGGGGGAGTTGCACACTTCAGATACATTGGTAAAAGTACATGAAGCAAATAGAGATCAAGGAATAGAGTTAGAAAATCCCAGGGATACTAAGATTTGTTTAAGATAACAGTCAGAATAATAATAATAACGTACACATGGGGGTTCCAAGATGGCTGCACACTGAGTAACAGCTTGTTTTTAGCTCTCCCAGTGTGAAATTAGAAACTTAGCAGAGAAGGCCAGTAGACTTGTGTTTATGGGTGAATTTCGGTAACTGCCTAGTAAGTACACTGCCTGGATGCCAAGAATAAAGAAATACAGAAGACCTGGAAAAAAATCAGCTACAAAAAGTGAAGAAGAAGCACTGACTAGGGAGAGTTATGCAGCTGCTCAGCAAAAAGTAATGCAACCTTCAGACATGCCTTCCAATAACCTACAGGATAATATAAGACAACTGCATACAGACCTGGTTAAAATAAACAAAACACTGATAAGAGTATATTAACACAAACAGCAAAAGGCTGGAACAAATGGAAGAAGCTTTAAACAGATATTCAGATGAGATGATAAAGCTGCAAAAGTCAGAGGGCGAAATGAAGAAAAGGCTGGCTGAATATGAAACTGGTCAGGAAGAGTTGTTTCAAAAAATAATAGAATTAGAGGACATAGCACATAAGGAAAACTTGAGATTTTCAGCTATACCAGAGAAGCTGGAAGAAAGAGTCTGCATTAAATTCATGAAAGCACAAATAAGCAGCTGGACTGGTGTTCCAGAGCAGGATTTATTAGTTGAACGGGCACATTGTGTGTATTCTCCAAATCTAGCGATAAGAAAGCAGCCTAGACCTTTAATAGTAAGGATGCAATCCTACCAGCAGAAAGAATTGATTTTGTCAACACCGTGGCAGAAGGACAAAATACTAAAAGTAGATGACAGCAGAGTGTTTGTGGAGAATGATTACCTATTTTTACACCAGGCGAATGAGGAAGTAAATTCATCCCTCTATTCAGAGAATGCCGAGATGCAGGTGTGAAATTCAAACTGCTATATCCAGCTGTCTTCAAGGTATTCTTCCCTGCAGGGACAAAATCATTTTTGATGAAGTGCATGCTAAGAAGGAAATACAGAAGTTTGTCCAACAAAATCTGAGCTGTGAAGCAGAAGGAGATTTGGCTTCTCGCTCCTCTGGTAATAAAGACCACAGAGAGATTGTACCTGTGAAACCTTTTCCAGTATTTCAAAGGAAAATATTGGAGAGAAGGAAGGGAGCATGAAAGTTGACCAGTAGACTTGAGAGTACATTGGAAATGAAGCAGAGACAGGATCTGGGTGATGGAGAAGAACAGTTATATAATCAGTAACTTGATGTGAGATTACAAAGCATTAATTATATTTCTGAAATATGATAACACGAAAATCTGGAAACATTGGACTTCTTCAAAATTTGTTTGCTGCGTGGGGGGACTCAAATTTATGCCCTACTTCATGTCATTAATGTTCAGAAAAATGTTTTGGGGAGGGGAAGAGAGGGGAGAACATTAACTGTAAGTAAAGAAAACACCTTCTTTTCTTAATAGTATTGTATCTGTGTTGCATGGTTTTCTTTGCATGCTATTTTAGGTGAAATGGGGATTGTTAACAGGTGTTTTTATTTTTCTCCCCTCTTCTGTTTTTCTTCTTGTGCAGTTTTGAGAAACATAGGTAATGTAATGATTACCAAAAGAAAGGCAGCCTGGTTAAGGGGGCATGGCATAATTCAAATTGATATGCTTCTTTTTCATTCTTGCATCGTAAAATGACTGATTAAGGACCTTTGTTTTAAGGCAGAGAACAAGTAAATGAAAAAATAATACTGAATATTATAAGGTTGTTTTTCTAGACCTTGCAAATATCTATACTAAGTAGCTTTTCAGCAGCTTGTCTCCATGGAGACAGTCTGGTAAAGAGCAACTGGAGACAATCTGATGGAAGGTGACTGGGCTGAAGGAAAAGAAAGAAAAAATAACAGAGAAACTGGTTTGGACCTAATGTTCCCTGAAAACAATCATGGGCTTTCCCAGGTGTGACAGCTTTAAAGATCATACAAAACCAGTTAGAACTGAAGTAAACTTCTCTCGGGTTTTTCTTAAATGCATTGTAGATACTAATATAAACATGTGCTTTTGTTTTTTTCTTGTTCACCCTTCTTCTCTCTTTTTCTTTGCCCAGTTTTGAAAAATGTAGACACTGCAATGAAAAAAGAATGAGGAGGGGAGGAGATGGGGGAGATCACAAGGGTCTGTTTAACAGAGTATGACAAATTGATAAGCAATATTGATATCATTAGTAGAAATAGGTTCATAATTACATGAGAAATTAAGAATATCATACATTTTTTTGATATATTCAATACTGTCATATATGACTACACCACCCCCCTTGTCCGGCTTCATCACCCTAATGTTTGTGTCCATTTGTAAAGCTCTTAATGTCTTCCCTTCTTATTCTGTCAAATTACTTATAAATTTTGTTTTTTTGATCTTATTATACATTTGATATATCTCTCTGGTCACTATTTTCTCATATGTATCCACCATAGGGTGACTGGGGGGGATGAAAGTACTATTTTTTTTATCGCAATGTCAGTATTTTTATTAATGTTTTGGTATATCTTTGACTTGTCTTTAAACAAAATGGCGAGATTGACCTTTCTAACAATTTTTTTAACCTCACATAAACAATCTACTAGATCAAAATATGGATTTGGTATGTATTTCGTACCCTTAGCCAGTAAATTGAAATGTGAATTGTGTATTTGTAAACTAGAATAATTATAGATTTTAAAGTTGTTGCGTGTATATATTTTATCCTTGACTACGATATTACTACCTTGCACATGACTGCCTTGTGCTCTGTTTGTTACCACTGTTTGTTCTTCCACCATTGTTTCTGTGTGGTTCTTGTGTGTGTATGATACTGCTGCTGGAATCTGTTTCTCTATGGTTGTCCTTGTAGAATTTCGTCCCTCTGAAAATGTGATTCGTTGTTATAATGATATATATCATGCTGGAGATTCCCTACTGTCTGTTCCTTATTGAATGTCTTATTGACATACTTTCCCTTTCCTTTCTCACTGTGCCTAACTGTAATTTTCATAAAATGACACAGAATCAGGGCAACATCCCCACTAACATGGAAAATGTGGGGAGTTTAAAAGACATGATATATATGTTGGGTAAAAAATTGAAAGGTATAAATGGACTAAAGGCTGATAATGCATATTTGCATAAATGTATTACTATGAAAATTGTCCCAATGGGTTTGAGATTTTTTAAAGTGCCCATGGGTTTAGTTTTGACTGATAATGGTATTGCTGAATTTAACCAATTTTTTAATGAATGTGGTTTCAATTTTATGAGAATGCTTATTAAATATAATGATGAGAAACTTTGTAAATTGGTACCGGAAACTGAAACTTTAATACCAAAATAACTAATGATTTGTTATTCTCAGAATGGGAAAGATTATACACTAAACAATTCAATATAGCTGAGAAATGGACACATAACAAATGTGAAAGAAAGCATACAAAAATGTTAAGGGATGTGGAACATTATAAGAAGGGTTTGGTTTACAACTGGCACAGTGAGAAAGGAAAGGGAAAGTATGTCAATAAGACATTCAATAAGGAACAGACAGTAGGGAATCTCCAGCATGATATATATCATTATAACAACGAATCACATTTTCAGAGGGACGAAATTCTACAAGGACAACCATACAGAAACAGATTCCAGCAGCAGTATCATACACACACAAGAACCACACAGAAACAATGGTGGAAGAACAAACAGTGGTAACAAACAGAGCACAAGGCAGTCATGTGCAAGGTAGTAATATCGTAGTCAAGGATAAAATATATACACGCAACAACTTTAAAATCTATAATTATTCTAGTTTACAAATACACAATTCACATTTCAATTTACTGGCTAAGGGTACGAAATACATACCAAATCCATATTTTGATCTAGTAGATTGTTTATGTGAAGTTAAAAAAATTGTCAGAAAGGTCAATCTCGCCATTTTGTTTAAAGACAAGTCAAAGATATACCAAAACATTAATAAAAATACTGACATTGTGATAAAAAAAATAGTACTTTCATCCCCCCAGTCACCCTATGGTGGATACATATGAGAAAATAGTGACCAGAGAGATATATCAAATGTATAATAAGATCAAAAAAACAAAATTTATAAGTAATTTGACAGAAAAAGAAGGGAAGACATTAAGAGCTTTACAAATGGACACAAACATTAGGGTGATGAAGCCGGACAAGAGGCGTGGTGTAGTCATATATGACAGTATTGAATATATCAAAAAAGTATGATATTCTTCATTTCTCAGGTAATTATGAACCTATTTCTACTAATGAGAGTATGACAAAATAAAAATCAGTCTGCTTTTTCCCATGCTTGCATAGGGAAATGACTGGGTAAAAGCTATAGGCATTATCCAGTAACAAGTTTATCACAAAGCATGTAAATGAAAAAGAATATTAAATACTGTAAGTCTTTTTTTCTGATAAACAAGGTACCCTTAGTTCAGTGTCTTATCTGCATGTCATTAGAGGACAAACTGATAAAGAAAAATGGCTTGGAGAAAGTGTTTACCGAAAGCATTCGAGTGTTTTCTCAACTGGGAGAGTTATATAGATATAAAAAATTAAATAGCATTTACTAATAGCACAGGCTGTACCATGCATCTTAGCATGACTAACCTTGCTTTTTGGTTAATTTTAGCCTGTCTGTGTAGCTATCATCATAGAACTTATGTTCTTATTAGGAAGCAAAAACTTTAATATTTGAAGATGCATATAGTTGTGTGTGTTATTGTAAAGTTCATAGGTTTTAGGAGGGTTTTTTTTTGGGGGGGGGGTTAATTTGGTTAATTTTAGCCTATCTGTGTAGCTATCATCATAGAACTTATGTTCTTATTAGGAAGCAAAAACTTTAATAGTTGAAGATGTATATAGTTTTGTGTGTTATTGTAAAGTTCATAGGTTTTAGGAGGGTTTTTTGGGGGGGGTTGTTTGCTCAGTTTGAGGGATTTCAGAAAAGCAAAAAGTTATGTAAGATGTGACATAGGGGCAAATGGATATGACATGAAACAACTGTATAAAAGACCAAACTGCCGGACAGTATATACATGTAACAAAAAAGTTCGACCTAGACATTTAACAAAACAGCAGTTATATATAAAAGATGGTAATAATAACTATATAATAAAATGATGCTTTCTGTAATATCTTTCAATCTAAATGGTCTTACAGATAAAAATAAAAAAGAAAGAGAAGTGAACTATATTAAAAAATGTAGAGTGCAAATAGTTATGCTACAGGAGACACACCTGGAAAGAACTGAACATGTCAATTTGATAAAGAAAGGTTTTCAGGATGGTTATTCAGTGGAACATTTGGGGCAAAGGAAAAAAGGAGTACTTATATTAATTGCAAGAGGAGTTCCAATAGTGATAGAAGAGGAAAACAAAGATAATAATGGAAGATACGTAGTACTAATGGGCTACTGGCTAGGGAGGAGGATTACACTGGCATGGATTTACATCCCCCCTAAAACTGCTATACTGGAGCTTAAGAAAAATTTGGGAGAAATAATCAGCTTTCAGCAAGGAATATTACTTATAGGTTGAGACTGGAATTTGGTTTGCAACAGTGAAGATGTGTCTGGAGGGGGGCCTAGAAGGGGTAATATAACAAGGGAGGGTAGACTTTTGAAGAAATTTATGAAAATGTTTGGCATGAAAGATGTGAATTCAGTACTAGGAGTTCAGAGTGAATTTACATATTACTTACCAAGATACCAAAACTGGGCTAGGCTAGATAGATTTTATATCTCGCAGGAACATGTGCATTTAATTGAAGGTCTTGAAATGCACCCAATAACTATTTCAACTCATGCACCAATAATAACTAAAATAAAAACGCAAGGTAATGAAAAGAGAGGATTTTAAGGAATGGGTTGTGGATTTATTTCTGGAGCTACTAGAGAAGACAGATTTGTCTTCTGAAAACATAGCTAAGGAGTGGAATAAAATTAATGTGGAGTTTAAAAGTAGGTTGGAAATAAAAGAAACGGAGATATGGCTGAACAGTAACAAGAATTATTTAGAGGGATTGACAAATGTTAATTTATTGCAAAATAGGGGAAATCTCTCAGAACAAGAAAAAGAGAAACTGCAGAATGCTAAACAGAAAATAAGGGATTACCTCGATAATATGCATGAGTTTAGAAAGATTGCTGTTAAGCAACTGTTTCTTGATAATAATTCTAGAGCACAAAAACTTTTAGCACAACAAGTCAGACAACAAAAAGTGGAAAGGGCAGTCACCAAGCTAAGGGTGGCTATAACAAGGAAGATAACAAGAGACCCTGTAGAAGTATTAGAAATATTTTGGAAATTTTATGAAAATTTGTGTGAAGCAGAGAAATATGGAAATCAAGAAAAGGTACAAAGGGAAATATTTATGGAAGAATTAAATATGCCAAAGTTAGAGGTAGATGAGGCTCAATTACTAACAGTTAGGATAGGAAGGGATGAGATAAAAATGGCTATGTATAACGAATCTACAAGAAAGTCCCCAGGAACAGATAGTATTCCTGTGGAAGTTTGGAAGTTAGGAGGGAAAAAAATAATAAAGATCTGGAAGGTGTTGTTTAACAGTATTTTAAGAGGAGGAGAAGTTCCGGCATCCTGGAAGAGGGCAGTGGTAATGGTAATACCTAAAGAGGGTAAAAATCTATCGGATCCAGCTTCATACAGGCCCATTTCATTACTAAACCATGATGGTAAAGTGTTTGTGTCTATAATGGCTAAAAGAATAGCAAAAGTGATACCAAAATTGATAGATATGGATCAGTGTGGTTTTGTGGAGGGGAGGCAAACATTTGACAGTATTAACAGAACACTGATGATCCAGACGGAAGCAGAATGTAAGAAAGGACCACTTTTATTGGTGGGTCTTGATGCAGAGAAAGAATTTGACAGAGTAGTCTGGGATATCATGAGCAGAGCAATGGAAGCATTTTCTTTCCCTGATACAATTATAAGGTTCATTAGAAGAATATATGAGGGATCGGCGGGGCAAATTAAAGTGGGTGGGGTCATCTCCAATAATTTCTGCTTGAGTAGAAGAATCAGGCAGGGTTGTCCACTTTCCTCTTTGTTGTTTGCATTATATTTAGAACCACTGGCAAAGAAAATAAGGGACTCAGAAATTCAAGGATATAATTGGTATGGTAGTCAGGAAAAGCTGGCTCTATTTGCAGACAATATTATTCTATACATGAGAAAACCAGAAAGGGATATTACAGTGTTGTGGAACATTTTAAGACAGTTTCAAATCTTCTCAGGATACGAAATTAATGAAGCTAAAACAAAGGCAGTAGCAGTAAATTATGTACCCACACACAAATTGGTCCAACAAAATCCATATTTATGGGACATGATAAAATTAAGTATTTAGGAATATGGATTAGAAATTACTCTGTGGTGGCAGCTATGGATATGTGAGATGAGACTAAACAGAAGATAATACAAAAACTGAGAAACTGGAAGTTTTGTTATATGGATATTGATACTAAGGTACAGGCCTTTAAAATGTTTTTAGTCCCTTTAGTCTTATACACAGGTCAGGCATACTTTTATCAACCAGAGGAGAAGTTGTGTACAGCAGTTAAAAAGGAGTTGAAGGATTTTATCTGGAAAGGGAAGACAGCAAGGGTCAAGTGGGATAAGATGATTCTACCAGTAGAACAAGGTGGACTAGGATTACCTAATTTGAAGGGGTATTTTAGAGCAACACAGTTAAGGCTCTTATATATAGCACAGACAGAAAACTATAATTAAAGGTGGAAAGGGATGATGATGACGCAGGGAGGAACCTCAAGAAATAAGGAAAGATTGGGATTTTGGATGCAGACTCTTAAGGAGAACAACCAAAATCATACAGAGTATTATATTCATAAAATAGCAGGGAGTATTCTAAGAACCAAACCAGTGCAAGAATGGAGAAACGAGATTTTGCTGATAGGGTTGACTGTGGCCAGGGATACAGATAATTGACAAGAGGGGGCTAGAATTTATTGGAGAAAATTGGCAAAGGAACCAAGGTACTGGGAACAAATAACTAGAAAGGGACAGGTAATAGAATGGAAACAGGCCAAAAATGTATTCAGACTGCAGGTTAAAGATTGCCTTCCCTATCAAGGATTGATATCAAATTATAGGCAAAGAGAAAGAAATAGGGGACTCCTAAATGAAAGACCAGCACTGGTAGAGTTTTTAATAGAATGTAGAAATGAAGCTGCCATTAAAAATAAATAATTAGTAAAGCATATAAAATACTACATGATAATTACAAGAATCAGTCAGAGCAGCTTAGAAAGGATTGGAAAAAGAGATTGAATAAGCAATTCACAAAGAGATAATGGGGGGATATATGTATGTATGTATGTATGTATGTATGTCTCCAAAATATGCAACAAAGTCTAGAAGATTTAGGATCTTTGCCTGGAAATGTTTACATAAGTATTTTATACCCCAAATAGACCCCAAAGAATTTTTCCTCAGGTGGATAGCAAATGCTGAAGGTGTGATGGGCAAGAAAGAGGTAGCTAGGAACATATTTTTTGGAGGTGTGATGAGCTAGCAGACTTTTGGAATTCCCTGCGGGCTGCTCTGTCGGAGATGCTGGGTGGGTGGATTGGATTGGATTGACTGGGGAGATAATTTTTTTGAGTTATGCTACAGAATCGGAATTGCCTAGACATAGTAAAGTCTTGCTGAGTGTAATTATGGTGGCTGCCAAAAAAGCAATTACTAGAAAATGGAAATCAAAATCTAGATCAGCTTTACTAGAAGTAGTGAATATAGTAACAGAGATAGAACAACTGGAATTGGGATCTTTAGAACAGGGAAAAAGCAAACTTCATAGAAAAAAATGGGAATTGTGGGAAAAGAATATGCAGAGCAGGAATGACGCTTAAGCGGCAGGATTTGAATAAGCTATACAATGCTTAACGGCCAATGATTAGAATGTTTATAAGTGATTAGTAATGTTTACAGTTGTTTAAACGATGTCTGTGATGTAAACTGTGTGATGTAAACTGTTTACAACTAAAGTGATTTCATTTTGTATATTTTTCATTTATATAAATATAAGATTGCCTTTGTCACATGTGGAAATTTAATAAAGATGTTGGAAAAAAAAAGAAAGAAAAAAGAAGAACCTACACATTTAAAAACATTTAAAGCAATATGTCAGCACATACCTATGGCATAGCAGCCTGCAGGAATAGGGCCAATAAATAGACTAGCCAATACAAGGAAGGGATATTACAACCTGAAAGCATTGCAAAACAGGAAGCAGAAATTACTAGTAGACAAGGAAAGAAGAACACGCAGTAAAAGAGAATATAGCAAAGAAGTAAATTTAGAAAGTATTGAAGTGCACAGTCTGAGCAGAATTGTAAATATTTCACTCAAGCTAAAAGAGAAATTCCCAACAACTATAAATGTAAGCAGCATAGTAGAAGAGGAAGAAACAGTATTTGGTCAGAGTTCCAGTCCTATTTCCGTAGTTGTATAACTCAAAGCTCACTTAAAGAAAGGCTCTAGACAACAGGTATATGTCAATAAAAAATAAAAAGTAAAATTGAAAATAAATTTTGTTCTGAAATGCCGCTGCAAAAGAAGAGCAACCTAGGAAAGAAAGTGATAGGGTAATAGTCGTTCATTCTATGGTAGTGGGATAGTAACTTGAAGATGAAAGAAAATAGGAGGAGTTAGTGTGTATGGAGAGGCAAACTAGCTTTGAACAAGGAACTAATGATATTCCTGTTGAGTCAAAGCACAGTAACCCTAAACAGAAGAAAAGAGGTACCATGCATTTGGGACATAATGGGAAAAACAAGAATAAATAAGGCAGACAGGGCTTAACATTAAAGAGAGTGTAGAAAATATCTAAGTGCAAAAAACACAAAAAATCTTGACTGAACAAAATTATTGAACCTAACCTCAGTGAAATCAACATAAATATGCCAAATCCCACATATAATTGATCAGAAAAAAGACAAGTACTCTCATTTTTGTGATCAGTCAGAAAAATCCCAAATACCAATCATTAAAATCATACATACTTTGTCTGAATAATGGTACTGTTAGAGAAGGATCTATATCATATGAGTGAATAGGAAAAACCGCGAACACTCATAGTCTCGAAAGTACCGGATCTCAAAGTGCTTTTTCTGAGATCGTGGTACAGTGAAGAATGGAATATTTGCCCTTTCCTCACTGTAGTGCGATCTCGAAGTTGTAATATATATTTAGCGGGGGGTGTGGGGGGGCCTAGCCCTCCCCCACAATATCAAGTTTGAGGTCCAGTACTTTCGAGATTGTGAGTGTTCATGGTCTTTCCTATTCGCTCATATGATATAGACCCATTAGAGAAAGGGTTTCTGGACATTTGAGAGAGCGGTGCATTGCTATGCTTGCTAAGCCTAATCTTATTTCTGCCCCTACCCTCAATCCTGCACCTTACCTTCCAAAAAAAAACTTTCCCTAACAGTGCCACTACATAAGACACTCAGACACATCACACACAAAAAGAAACACAAACACATCCGCACAACACTAACCCTAGTCCTTTATCTATCCCTTACTCTAACCCTACCCTGCAAACATTTACACACACAAACTTCCACCCCTAATAAAAAAATAGTTACCCCTAAACGTCTACAGTCACAGAGTAATTATGTGCTAGACTGAGTTGTTGCCAAAGGTGGACGAGGCCTTATCTTATGTGTCCTGTTTGCAAGCAGTTATATTTTGTTTGGGTCAGTAGTTGGGATTTCAATTCTTTCCAGAATGTTGGATAACAGGCACTTTATTTTAGATGAGGTTGTAGAAATTCCCAGATTTTGAGGCCTAGAGTAGAGAAGCTATGCCTAATACATTGAAGTTTAGAAGACAATGTGCCAAAGACTCAGACTGGTTTTCGTCTGTTAAATGCACACATTCTGGAGGTCTTACAGAGGTGATCACTGAGAGAAAGTACCTTTTACAGAGGTTTAAGTAAACTGTGCAAATACAGTGAAAATAGGTGAATTTAATAAAAGTCTTTCAGCTTTTCCCAGTTAGGGGTCGCCACAGCGGAACTCTGGTCCACTAATGATTGGCAGTTGATTTTTACGGTGCCGAGTTGCCAGCTCGATGCCCACCCTTCAAAGAAGGCACACCCATAATGCTAGGTGTAAATCTGCACCACAACACCATGGATTTGCACAGATTCTGTACCCCTTAAGGATCACGAGCCATTTTGTATCACAGGTCTGTTCTCAGTTAGCGTTATATATCTGTTAGTTAACAACACGGATTGATATGAAGCAGTCTTCATCCCAGATGTGTTCTCCAACACTGCAATCCACCATGACTCATTTTGCATCACAGTGCTACTCCGATAATTCACAGATTTAAAACTGATCCAGAGCAGAATGTGTTTATCTGACTTCAAAGATCTTTGGCTGCAGGGTTAGTTAGGAATGAAGCAGGCAGTATCAGGCCACTATTCACAAAAAAATCCCTCTCTGGCTGAATGCACTGCTTTCAACTTGTTTTTCCACAGTACTGACAGCTATTCCAGTATACTCCAGTCATTTAATGCCACAAAAACATTTTGGACAAATTCAGGCTTCTCGCTGCACAAATTCTTTGGAAAAATAATATTAATGTACTCATTACAAAAGATTTCTCATCCAGGGAAAAAAGAGGTCATTGTTTCCCTCTACTCATCACTCATTAGACCCATTATAGAGTACAATGCCCCTTTTGGTATGTACCTCACAAGACATCTACAACAACTGGAAAGGCCACAGAAGTACCTCACACAGAGGATTACCGGCCTCAAACAGATGCCCTACGCAGACCGTCTCAAAAAACTCCAGCTTTACTCCATTGCATATCGCCTACTCAGGTGCGATCTCTGCCTAACATACAAAGCTATGTCAAACCCAGAACTGTTGGACATGCTCCACTTAAAGAAATCCCAATCCCTTTGAGCTACATGCTCTGGAGACCTAAACCTTGTCACCACAATAAACAGAACATGCTGGAGAGATAGATTCCTGTCCCAGAGACGTCCCATACTCTGGAACAAACTACCTATCTGTATCAAACAAAGCTCCTCATTAGCACTCTTCAAGAAAAATCTTGATGATTGGATGGGAAAAAGGAAATTCACCCCGGGGATCACCTCTGTGGCTCTGCTTGACAGGGACACAGGAAAATAATTTTCTTAGATGACGAAAGCCAGGGTACCTTTGTGGCTAGGCTTACATAGGCCCTAGGCCCTATAGCCTAGTACCTACCTATGAACCTATGTATTTTTGTCTTGTTTGATGATTTTTTTATTTACATTATAGTAATTACTTCACTTAGTTGATGACTTTTTAACTTTTCTTCCTGTCCATATATTGGAGTTCTTAGGCTTTTAGCCTTCACTTCGGAGATAACTTCAGTTCCAGCATACCTGTATAGAAGAGAGTCTCCCTACAGATACATAGCTAAACTGTCTTCTGCACATGCTACAGGGCTTTAAAGGCATCAGGAGAGAGGTGGACTAGGAAAGTACCTGAGAATAACCTACTGGCTGACAGGATTTAGAAACCCAAAACTGACTTTTTTGCTTCTCAGCAGTCTTCTGGATTTATTTCTAGAAAATACAAACATCATCCTCTAGAGCATGAAAGAAAGCTGGATAAAACGTATGTGAACTTGCATTCCAAAGAAGGTAAGTCTCAATAAAAAAAGATAATGGGAAAGCGGGATTTAACATGGTTCATAACAAAGTGCTGAACCGATAGAAAAATAAAAGAAACAGTAAAGAGTTTAAATGTGCAGGATATGAAATGGGATGAAGAAAAGAACAGAGAAAGTGAAACAACATTAAGCTAAAGCTCTTATTGGGAAAAAAACCTGTGACCAGATGCAATACCTAACCTCTGGCTAAAAGTATTAACATCTTTACACAAAGATTTAGCCCTGAATATGAATTAGTTATATGTGCACCTCAAACAGACATCAACCTGGTTAATGGGAAAAGTGATACTTCTCCTTAAGAGTGAACCTGTAAGCCATCATAAAACCTACAGAGCAGTAGCTTAATGTCTGATGATGTATAAACTATACACTGGAATTTAAGCAGGCTGAGCTTATTATTATGTAGAAGATAACTCAATCATGGCAGTAGAACCAAAGGGTAACAAAAGAAAGTCATATGGACCAAAGGATCATGTGATGTTTGGATAAAGTTATGATGGAGAACTGTAAAAAGGGATGGAATCTAAACATGGCATGAATAGATTAGAAAAAAGTATTTGACACCATCCCACATACATGAATGAAAGAGTGCTTACAGATGTAAAAGATACACCCTACCATTATTAATTACATTATAGTGACCATGAAATAGTGGCAAACCACTTTGCAATTAAGTCATGACAAAGGGCAAATTATTATCCCACAGATAAAAATTCAAAGAAGGATATTCCAGAGTGATATTTTTGTCACCACCATTGTTTTTCCTTGGCCTTAATCCATTAATAAGATTAAGTCATGGTTACAATTTGGCTCCCAGAAAATAACCTCACTTAAAAACTTCTCATCTACTCTTTGTAGATGACTTAAAATGTTACAGTTCATCAGATGTGGAGTTGAAGCCATAACTGCAAGTGGTTAAAACTTTCTCAGATGATATAAGAATGACATTTGGTCTTGATAAATGTGCAAAAACAACCTTTAAAGCAGGAAAGTTGCAGTACCAAGAAAATATCAATCTGGGACAGGAATGTGAACTTGAGCAGGATGGGAACTGATGAAGGATCAGCAATAAAACATGAACAAATATGAATAAAACTCAGTATGAATATTTCAGAAGACTAAAACTAATATTGAAAACAACTTTGATGTCTAGGAATAAAGTCCAAGCTATAAACCAATTTGCTATTTCTGTTCTTACAGTGTTGTGATTGACTGGCCCCAAAAGGTATTGGATCATCTGAACAGAAAAAGAAGGAAAATACTTCATGCTTGCTAAATGATATATAAAAACAGCGTATACCAAGATTATATATTACACACTCTGAAGAAGGTATGACACTCCTCGAAATTTATTGCATGTATAGATCTGCAGTCATGCAACATCATACATATCTGTTGACCTCATCAGATCCAAACATAGTGAAAGTTTTAAGGAGGGGAAGTTTAAGATGACCTTTCTACTAGGTTTAGCAGAAATATTCTGGTGTCAGTTGGGATTGGAAATCAAACCAGAAATAGACAAAAATCAGACAGCAACTGAATGTGCCAACAAAAACAAAAGAATGAACATAAGGAGAAGGATCAGATCAGAAGGAAACAAATGTGGAAGAGCCATAAATATAGTGGCAAGTACAGAGATCTCCTGGAAAAACTTACATCAATCAGGATCCAATGCAGGAATGGTTAAGAAAAGGTGAGTTGAAACCAAAGGATGAAAGGGCGGCAGCCCAGGATAGTGGACTACGTATAATTTGGTTTACAGAGTCTGTTGAACAGGTTGGAGAAATATACGAATGTAGGATCTATAAAAAATAATTGGAAACAATCACACACCTTGTTGCCTAATACAAAAAACAAAAAAAGAACATTGAAATGTAGAACAGAGGATTAGTAAGGTAGAATTTAAACAAATGGAAAATAAAGTTATGGATTATCTGTGAAGGGCAGAATTCAGTGCGGAGCATCCAACACAGGCAGTGTCACAGCATAATAGAACAAAGGGCCTCCAGATTAAGGAGCAGCAGGTGGAGTAGGAGTCATCTGAAGAAGGTATGCCACATGATAATGCCCTGGACTTCTGTAGGAGACCAGTATGAAAGTCCAGTTGAAGATGCACAGTAAGGAATGGAACAGGAAACAGTGGTAACTCTGACACAGGTAATGGTGTGCAGTTATGGACCAATGTGTTCCCATATGAAGGAGCAACAGAAGAAGCAGGGTGCATCTGAAGAGGATATATCAGAAAAAAATATTCTAGAACTTTCTGTAGAATGTTTGCAGCAAACAAAAGGTACTCTCAGTTCAGAGGACAGTGATCTGAGGGAAGACCTGCTTGATTTAATACAGATGAATAGACAAAAGAGGTGAAAGAAATAGATTATAGTAAGTAAGGCCCAAAATGCTAGAAGATTGGTAAAACAGAAAAAAAATCACAGTATTCATGACTATTAAGAGAAATTCACATGATTTAACAAAAATAAATAGAATATATTACTGTGCAGCTAACTAACAACTGATGAAGTGTTAGGATAACAACAGAGTAAGAAAAGAGTGTGTGTGTGTGTGTGTGTGTGTGTGTGTGTGTGTGTGTGTGTGTGTGTGTGTGTGTGTGTGTGTGTGTGTGTGTGTTTATACTGGCCTTATCAGATCAAAACATAGTGAAATATGAAAAGTAATCTAAAATGACATTTTTGCTTAGTTTAACAGAAGCATTTCCATATGAAGTGGGAATACAAATCAAGTCAGAAGCAGACTTAAATCAGGCAGCCACTGAATGAGCCAAAAAATGAAAGTATATAAGGAAGAAGACCATATGAGAAGGAAACAAATCTAGAAAATCCATAATTATAGTTAGAAGCATAGAGAACTCCTGACTCAACCTCATGCTGACCACAATTTGGCACAGGAATTGTTAAGGGGAGATTAAATGAAACCAAAAGATGAAAAGATAGTAATGGCAATTCAGAATAGTGAACTAGTTTTACAATCTTTTAACAAGTCCATTGAAAATGTAGGAGAAATAGACAAATGCAGGTTCTATAAAACAGTACTGGAAACAGTCCCAAATCTTGTTGCTGGATGTGATACACTCCTAGTAGAGGGCATGTATCCTATCCTGAAAGGTATAATAATGTGGGAAGACTGTTGCATTGGGGATTGTGCCAACACTACAATACAGAAGTAGCTGAGAACCACTGGAGACATGAACCATAAAGCATTATACAGAATAAAGAAGTGTGTATCACATGGGTTTACCCATCACCAACAGTTAAAAAATAGATGGGAGAAAACCAGATACAGTAGTCCATGATAAAAAGACAAAGGTAGCCTTGATCACTGGGAATTGCTATAGCCAATGATTATAGTGTCTTATGTGCAGAGAGACACAAAGTCAAAAAAATTCCAGGATTGGAGGCAGAAATGAAGGCAATGTGAAAGAAGGACAGTTCCATTAGTAGTTGGAGCAATAGGTCTCATAAAAAAGAATTTACAGTCGTATTTAGACATGCTACCGATGATTGTATCCCCATATGAATTGCAGAAGGAGTCTCTTCTGGGCACACTGCAGGTGCTGTGAAGAGAATTTTTCCTACTATTACAGATTAAAACAATACTAATTTCACAAACTCTAATCATTCCTTGACTTATGAATGGGGTCCATTCCTGTCATGGTATTAGAAACCTAAAATATTTGATTAAATTAAACCAGGAGAAAGTATGTAAATGTACTTAATGCAGTAAGTGTTTTATATGATGAAAAAAAAATCCAAAACTCAATCAGGCCATTCATGAGGGATCATCCTATAAGAACAGTTAAAAATGCAGAAACAAGAAAATCTATATCCTTTTGTAGAAAAACAGAATAAAAGTGTCATAATTTACTGAAATAACTGCACCTAGCAAGTGGAGTGCCTTACATACTGAGAGACTAGGACCCCAAATGAATTGAAGGAAGCAATTCTGGGTGCATTACACTACCATCAAATATCAAAGAATAAAGCAGGACTAACTTGTTAACCATTACTATTCTGTGACTTAGGAGTTGGCTCCGTTTCTGTCACAGCAAAAAAAACAACTGGAAGAAACCACACAGATGCTGTAAACGCAGCATAGTCTATGTCCTTAAAAAAATTAAAATTAAAAAAAAAAAAAAAAAATTTACTGAGGACTATCTTGAACTGACACCAGCCTGGTTAAGAATGAAGAAGAATATAGTCATCCTTACAAGCGAACCTGCAGGATGTTTTAGAAACTGAACAAAAAAGGACAAAGCATTGTTGAAACTGACTTTAATAAACTATAATACCTTGCATACTGAGAAAATAAAGAGATCACTTATCAAGAGATGCAAAGCAAAACTAGAAGAATGTGGACAAGGATACCAATGTCATCCCAGTAGTATTGGGAGCAAACGGACCAGTGAAGAAATTCTAAATGTATTTAATTCTTCACTTGCAAAAGAGCTCGGTACATTTGCTTTCTAGCCCTCAATCATTACATCTTCACCTTTTTAACAACTTCAAGTGATAAATTCACAGAACAAGCTACAAACAAGTGTTCCCATCAACACGAATATAACTGTTACTGTGGAAGTATAAATAGCAGAACCGTTCATGGCAAACTCACCTTCACAATGGTATCATTTATTGCATTCAAAGTCTGAAACAATAGTGTCATACTAAACAAATTACTGTTATCTTTTGTAATATTTTGTAAGCAGCTTCAATATAGCAGCAAATTTTCAAGTGCACACATAATGTCAGCATCTTTTGGGCTCTTTTGTGAATGTTCATACACATTCAATAAATTCAGACAGTTAGAAAAATATGAAAATTGTGGCAGTTTTATAATTACTTATATAAACATTGCTTAATGTCTCCTTAGCTGTTCTAGACAGATTTAGCTGTTACTTATATTTCCTGTCATGTTAGCTTTATGTTGATATCTTTCAGTAATATGTATATTTGATGGTTTGAGACACTAAAGCACATATGAACATGAAACAGTATATGCCTATATGCCTAGCAGTGTCACTTAGCTGATTTTCGGGAAATGCTTGTACACAGTAAGGTTTACATGGTACCAATACATCAAATGGGTAACTCTGAACTCTTTATACATTGCAGAAACAGGCAATCTGGGGTATTTATATCTTTGTGAATTACAAAAAGAGATAATTTATCATAGGTTGCAGGTGCTAAGAAGATCACTTTTTTTGGAAAACATCAAAATTGAAGCAATACTGATTTCATGAAATGAAACTGAAATTAAACCATGTCCTGACTTACAAATGTGTTTCACTCCTGTCACATCATAAAAAAACATATTTTGAAGAAATTAAAAAACGAGCACAATGTGTTAAAGTATGGATTACAAAAAAATCATTGTATGTATTCGCTATGTAGCCTCGAATCTGTGTTATTAGCTCACTGGTAGACGTTATATTTTTTTTAATACAATTTGGACTTCAGTTTCGGTTTTAAGACTGGAATGTTTGTGTTTTGATTATTCAGACATTTATAGTGATTTAATACAATTTTATGAAACTTAAAAAAAAAATGTGTGCTATAATTATATGCGTTAGCTGGGTGTCAAAGGGAAAAATCACAAAGCAGTCTGAAATAAAATATACTGTAACCTCTTCTCTAAAGTAAGTCTCATACGATGTCTAACATTAATCCATGGGTGAGTCCACAAAAACATACGTGTACTCTCCACCAAATAATCCACCAACTGAGCATGTGCAGGCTATCAGGTGACTGTAAGCAGCAGAATTAAACTCTGGGTAGCAGATGTACTCTAAGTGTGATGAAGTGAACATGTATCTGCCATGGTCTACGGCCTTAAAAAAAAGTTTTGTGTTAGAAATATTGAATGAAAGTCAGCAGACAGAGCTGCCAAAACAGCAAAGAATCAAGTCAGAAGTGACAACATCAGTGTAATACTAAGAACAGAGTCTAGGTTTGCTTATAACTTCCCCATAAGTTTGTTTATTTGTTTGTTTGATTATTCATTTATGCATGACTTTGTTGACTGGATTAGTTGTAGCATAGCTATGGTTTCTTTTCAATGTAGACAAAGGTGGTACACATACTGAATATCAGAAAATTGGCCAGGACACCAGGGAAATTTGTCTACCTTTTTCCCTAGGTGGCACCAAAGGATTTATGTTAGAAGCAGGATGGGAAAATCTAAGATGGCAGTTGTTGTACCCAAGAATTATCACAGACTCCATTCAAAATCATTGTAATTTTCTTTGGTATTTTATAAGAATGTAGAGTATGCTGTAATTAAGTGGACCTAATATCAGAATAAACTTTTTTAGTGACACAAACAACTAATTTTCCATCAGGTTTTCCCATCTTAAACCGTTCCAGTAGCATAGAGGGCGAAAGCTCTATGAGCCAGGCTACCTGACTTTGATTAGTGGCTCAGGCATTTGACAGAATTGGCAGGGAGGATGAGGTATTCCTTTCCTCAGGAAGATTCATATGATCATCTCTCCAGTGGAATCTAGCGATGGCTGGAACTCAGGGAGTGAAAACTTTGAAGTACAAGGGATATGAAAAATGAACCACAAACAAAACCCCTTCGTACTATTCCAGGTAGAATCCAGTAAACTGTCTCAGTAAAAAAAAACATTCAGAACCATAGTTTAAGCACTTTCGTTCTTTTTGCTAATCACAGAACTTCATCAGAAAATACAAACAATTACGACTGGCAGGTTTAATAATCAAAAGAAGTGTAATATGTTGATCAAGTCAACAAGTAAGATATAAGTATCAATTAATAGTTACAAAACATAAAGGAACCTTTGTTCTAAAAAATATTATTAAAAATACAGTGTAAATACATTTGAATAATGCTGTCATAAATTACCATTATAGCAGCATAAAATTATATTAAATTGTTTTATATCTCAACAAGCTTTTAACAGAAATCATGTCATTAAGTCCCGGGGCAATATCCGCCCTCAGAAACACTTGCCGTTTAAGTTTGAGATATTCAAAACAATTATTAACCTGATCTACAGGTCTGTTTTGATCTAGCTTTTCTATAACAAAAAATAAAAGCTTTCAAAATTCATTGCAACTCAAACTATGTCTAGCCAGAGCATTCATTGTAGCTTTTGTCTTTATAGCTAATACATGCTCTCTAATCCTATCAGCTAACTTTCTAACCATTTTTCCCACATAAAAACTATCACAGAGCAGATTGCAAAGTAAATAAGCCATCACTTTTACAATTGTACCTGTCCTTGGCTGGTAAAACATAATTTAGATGTTTGAAATTATGACTGCTTGCAGAACAGATAAATCTACAAATATTACAATTTCTGCAAGGAAATGTACCAAAACATCCATCATTAACTTCAGTCATCTATTTCTTAGTATGTTCTAAAATTTGTTTGAGATTTCTATTTTTTTTTTTTTTTTTTTTTTTTTTTTAAATAAATGAACTGATGTCTATACCCTACAATTTTGGCCATTTCATGGTTGCCAAGAATCACCTTCCAGTTGTTAGAAATAATATTCTGAACTTCAGGACCTTCAACGCTGATGGGGATGGGAAATGAACAAATTTTATCTGTATTCTCTTTGGTTATATCCTTTGGTGTAAAACCTGAGAAGAATATAGAAGGAAATCTATCCATTCTGTGCTATATAACTCCTTCAACGATACTTTCTGAGTTTTTCTATAGGATACCCTCTCTGCTGAAAAAGATCAATAAGCACTTCCACTTCTACTAAAAACTGGGAATCATCATTAATGAGGCGACTAAGTCTGATGACGTGTTCTCTAAAAATATTTAATTTCATAAATAGTGGGTGGTAACTGCTAAAATGTAGATAGTTATTGGTGAAAGTCTCTTTATGATAGATATTACTGGAAAACTTCCTTTCTTCCACAGCAATAGTAATTTTGGTATCCAGAAAGTATACGGTTTTACCCTTACTGCTTAACTTAAACTTTAACTACTGCACAGTGTTATTGATCTGAAGGAAAATTGATCTAATAATCATCCCTGTCCGAATAAAAAAAAAAATCATCAATATATATTTTATAATACGTAATGTATTGAAACAAGGGTAGCTTAATGAGATATTCCATTTCCCACAAGCACATGACTAGGTTAGCAAAAGCTGGGGCTACTTTTGCCCCCATGGCTACTCCGCTAACTTGTTTATAAACACCTCCTTCAAAATGAAAAACATTATTGGACAATACCAGTTCAAGTAACTGGTAGTTAGTTCTGATGCACACACACTGCTGAAGGATTTTTACCTGAAAGCTTTGTGTTACTTTTAATAAACTAATTGTCAGCGTATCCAGTGTTTCCAAAGTCTGTAGTTTCACTTTGCTGCAAAAAAGGACTGGTCCCAGGACAGATCCCTGAGGGACTCCTCTTGTGACTGGTCTCTTTGTAGAGATGGACTCCCCAGTTCTGACTTTATAGGTCCTGTCTGTATCCCAGCAAGCTATCCTCCAAGTGGCATAAGGGTTTATATCTAACCTCCTGAGTTTGCCAGCAATGCCAGAGTTAGGCATCATGTCAAATGCCTTCTCTAGGTCAAGGTAGGCAGTGTGAACTATTTTTCCCTCATCCATTACTTTGATGACCTTCTCAAAAAAGTCCACCAGGTTGATTAGGCGTGACCTTTCCTTTATGAAACCAAACTGGGTTGGGTCCAGTGTCTGGAGGTTTCCTATGTCATTAGTGATCATTTCCATGCTAATTATTTCCTTAGCTTCGCATTGAGACTAGTGAGACTTATGGGTCTGTGGGTGGCCCACCTCTGAGAAGAGGGATGATGGTTGCTGTTCTCCATTCAAGAGGCACAAAGTCTATTTGGAGGCCACATTTGAAAAGTGATTCCATAGGGCCTGATGGGTCATGTGTTATGCTATTTAAAAGGCAGCCTGGTATATTGTCAGGGCCCCTTGATGCAGTGTTCTTCACCTTAGAGCAAGCTTTGAGGACCTGTTCTCTAGTGACAGTAGGGGGAGTTATATTTGATGCTATTTCCTGAGGGGAGCCTAAGGGGGAGAGAGGGATAGAGTTAATGTTGAATTTGTCTGTCATTAGGTTTGCTATATCTTCTGGCACAGTATAACTGCCTCCATTAATAATGAGCTCTGCATGCAACTGTGCATTACCTTTGAGATTGCAGACATAGCTAAAGAATCCAAGACGGCTGGAAGCCATGTTGGCATGGTGAGAGAAGATTTTGGTTAAGGAAGAAAGCTACCAGTTGTGGATACATTTCTGTAAGATTTTTAAGAGGTGTGATAGACTAACTATGGGTCTGAAGTTAGAAATATCAGAGGATGGGCCACCTTTGTGTAGTTGGATCATGAACGTTTTTTTTTTTCCAAATGGAGTGGAAGTATACCTTTTGGATTAATCTGTTAATTAAAGCAGAGACAGGATAAGCTAAACTTTCAACTATTAATTTTAGATATTCTGGAGCAAGATTACCTGGGGCTGTGGTGGTGACTTTTTAGTTTTTTGAGGTACTGTGTGATGGTTTTGGTGGGATCATTTTCAATATGCCATATGGGATCTGGATCTGGGTCTGTACTGTGGTTAAAATTTCAGAGAAAGAGAGAGAGCAGTATTGATAAAGTGTGTGTTGCAGGAGCAAGCTACACTGAAGTTAGATTCATTTGGTAGAGGGTTAGGATAGTAGGGTTTGTCTGGGTTTAAACATTTAGAAATGGTAGACCAGAACATTTTGGGAGATTTAGTGTGGTGGTTCTGCTTGGAAAGGAAATAAGTTTTTTGTTTCAATTTATTTGGGTTTTGGCTTTATTACAAAGGTGACTGTAATGCTAGTAGTTGGCTGTGGTCTTATCCTTTGGTCATGTGGCCCATTCTTTATCTCATAGGTATATGACTTGTTTGGTAGGTACATTCAGCCCAGGGGGCTGGGGTAGATTTGACTCTTTTGTGCCTGAGTGAGGAATGAGACTTTAGGATGTTTAAAAAGGTATTTCAAAGTAGGGGACAGCTTCATCTAGTGGTAGCAGCTTTAGTGCACTCCAGATGTAAGCCTGAAGGTATGCAAGGAATGAATCCATATTGAAGTTAGAAAGATTTCTTACAGACTTGTGGACTGCTGTCTTGTTGTGTTTGGGAAGAGAGCAGCGAGTAACTATTATGTATGTTAGTCACATAGGGCATTTGTTAGAACACCTACATGACTGATGTTGTTTGGGTCATTAGTTAGGATCCAATCTAGTATGCATGAGGAGCCTGTAGATTTATTTTATCTAGCAGTGGAGCTGATTAATTGAGTGAGGTTGAATAGGTTTATACAGGGAGTTTGATTTGAGTTTTGTGGAAGATCACTTGATGTTTACATTGTCTGGGGTAATAATTTCAAGTGGTGCATTGGAGTATAACCAGGAGAGAGAATTCATCCAATATGCTACAGTATGATCCAGTAGATGGTAGGGTACAGTAGCCATAGACTTGGCACGGTAATCTTTAGGAAGGAGATCAGGATTTCTGCTTTTGAGAAAGATGAAAGTGATCTGTGATATACACAAAGCTGGAAGTTATTTTGGTGGAGTAGTGCAATATCACCCCCCCCCTTTTTTGTGTGTTCAAGGTATAGTACGTTGTAACCAGGTGGCAAAATCTCTTCAGAGGCTATAGTGGTATTTAACCATGTCTCAGGTTTGGCTAATATAATAAAGAGTGTTGGATTCAATGCAGGTGTGCAGGCAGGGAATTTTATTACATATTGCTTCTTTAGCTGAAAGAGTTTGTATACTTATATTGGTTGAGTGTTTGCGTGAGGAGCTACTTTTTGCAGAGATGGGGTACCCTGGGTTTGGGTGGATGCCCTCAGTGCACAGACATGAATTGAAAGATGAAGAGAAGATGACTTTAAATGACTTTTGTAGCAGTTTGGAATCAGAAGGGTAGTTTGAAATGTTGTGAATATGAGAGAAGACAGTAAGGTCTTCAGAGGTGAAGGAAACTAATATTTTAAAGTTGTGGTCTGAAATCGGGGTAAGATTGGATGAGATAGGGACTATCAGTAGTTGTAGACTTGGTGTGCAAAAGTAAAGTGTAATGGTGATGTTTGATCGTGATGTGGTGGTTTGTGAGAGAAGTAGTGAGGCGAATGAGGAGGAGGAGTACTGTAAGGGCTGGGACTATAGTTTTATTTGGATTAAAGGTTGAGATGAAATTGATGTGCAAGGGGTGACAAGTACAGTATTTTGGCGATATGGAGATAAAGGTTTGTGGGGTAGTAGTGGGGGAAGGAGGCTCTCCATCAGTTTCAACACTACAAAACAAATCACTCTAATGCAAAAGTGAAAAGATATATGTAGCTCTAAATGTTTCATCGGTTTCATTTGGTTCCTGGGTAATGCCTTACATTTTTTTAACTGAACGTATCTTCCTGTTATGACTTTTAGGGACGTGAGTTCCTTTAGCATTGAGGGTATCCTAACACTATTGTAACAGGAAATATCTGCAGGGCAGCTATGTGCTCAGTACACTGGGAGAGACAGAGAGAAAGAGAGGGAGAGAAACAAAATAACATAACCTAGGATTGTCTGGTATTGTCTATCAAAATAAAAAGTAATCTACCTTGTTACTTTACTGTAAGCTGTTGTATGTTCTTTGTACCATTGTTTTCTATTGTATAAATTTTCAATGAATTACTATTTTTTTTTTTGTAATGTTGGAGTTTTTCTCCTCGAGTCTCTGCTGAAAAAGGGTATCTACCTAGTCAGACCAACCCGGTTAACAAATGTCAAATAAATAAAATAAAATAAAATAAATAAATAATAGTACCTATAATAGGAAAATAATGCAAAAGCTCCTCTTCAGTAAAAATGTCCATTCTAAATTGTAGTTCAAACTTTTTTTTAATAGGCTATAACAGCAAAGAAAGTGTAAGAATTCCAAGGCTGTACATCATAAATTTTTGCAGAAACTCAAAAGTATCAATAGTCAAGACACAGAACTTTTCATCCCCTAGATGAATAAGACAGCAGAACATAGAGGATGTAAAACCTAATGGTGCAATAACATTGCACCAGATAATGTACTTGTTAATTACATTTACTTTTGAAGAAATATGAAGAGTATGTTCACCATTTTTCAAGTAATCTCTGTTCTGTGTATCATTTTCTGTCAGCTAGCACAACACCATAAGTTCTTCCAAATTCCTGGCCTATAGTAATTGTTGTAGTCAGTTTAGCATACTGTACATCACTGAATGCTGTTTCCAGTACAGTATAAAATGTAGGCACCCTCTTCTGGCTAATAGTGGAAAGTTTTTTCCTTAGTTCTTTAAGAGAAGATTTTTTTTCTACCACATCAGCCTAAGAAAGTGCAATACTATTTCTGGGTTCATCGTCAGAAAGTATAGTATGAAGTGTACTATCATTCAAACCACTATCAGCCAAATATATTACTTGTGTCTGACTGGTATGTGTCTCAGATAAATTTAAAAAATAATTCAAAAAAAAATTTCTATACAAACAACACTAATGCCAACTATAACAGGTAACATCCTATCATCTTTTCCTCTTCTGTAATCAGATCAAGGACTCTTTCTGAATCTTCTCCAGTAATTCACTCCTCCTCCTGCTCCTATATATGATCTCCTTCCCTGCAGCTACCCTTTTACCTGCCTACAAGGAAAGAGTAATGGTCTTTATTTACATATCAACATATTTATGATATTTACAACATGTATACATACAAAAGAACAGTAGAATACACTAACATCAAGTCTGTTACCACCACCGTTCACTCATAACCAAAATTTAATTTCTTTCAAATTGTTACCAAGCCCAGTTTTTATTATAACATTTTTATTCTATGCCATTGTTTTATTATATAACATTTCTTCAGTTTAGCTTTCCATAAGTGCTACATGCATAATGGTCAATGGCTGAACCTTAGCACAGAACATATTACATCATTTTGCTTCCACTAAACCTTGCACCCTATCACCACTCCTGAGTTGTATCTTCCTTTCATGAATTTGTCAGACATCGTGTTTGGAAAATGGAAGCTGTTAAGATCGAGTCCTTGACAGATGGCTTAAAAAATGCAATAAAGGTAGGCTTAACTATCTAGTTTATGTTACAGGGATTAAAGCATTATGTAACAAAAGATGGACATTTGCTTGTAAAAAGTGAATGACCTTATAGCTGACTGTAATCAAGCAGTCATAGTTGAGATTCAGGGATGTAACTGAAAACATGAAAAATCTTTTATCAACGTAGTTAAAACATAGATTATCATCTCTGGATCATAATGTCTACATAATATCACATATGTTAATTAGCTCTAAACTACCTTTCTGCCTTATAGACTTAATATTTCCAAACATCTTTGACCCATCTGACATTCCAATAAAGCATGAGATATTATCTATTCTACAGTACAAACTGCACATCCTTTTCTCAAAATGTTCACATTTAATTTCATATTTCATGGGCAATTTATTCAACGTCAGCCACAACAGAAAATTTACATTCTTGTATATATTAAAATTTTATTCTTCTCTTTTTAATGCTCATCTCTTAATGGGGTCTGATAAGTCATTCCATACCTTCACCTAGTACATGCCATCCCATGCTTTCCTATTCATAATACCCACTATTGCTGCTTGTCCAGTCAGCATACAATTGACAAGCATCTGTGGTTACTGCATACAATAAATCATTCTTGCAAATTTTCATTACCTTTAGTTTGTTTCTTGCCCTTTTTCTACTCAGTTCACTTAGTTTACCTTCACTGTTAACTCTGCACCTTGTAGCTCTGAAAAGCAGTCTCTGGAATCCCAGTTCTGACACCATGTCCAGTCAGGATAAAATAGATGAGTATTCGTGGGTTCTGTTCAAGCAGCTTTATTATGTACAAATACATCAGGATTGAGGCTTAATAACTTTAACTTAGGTAAACTTATAAACAAACTAGCTTTTACACTCATACATGCTCACTCTCTGGCTGCACTCTTAAAATGGCACTGAAGCTAGCAAGTGGTTGCTATTTATATGCACGTGATGTCCCTGGAAATGCTTCTTAAAGGTACAACGTACACATATTATTCTTCAACTATCTCATATAACTTCCATTTTTTTAAGTTAAAAAAAATATACCACAGTCAGACCCATCAGCTGCTTTTTTAATGTGCTTTTTCTACATAATGAATTAATCTTCCCATATCTAACTCTCACGTTTTCCACAAACAGACTGCCTGTTGATTAACATAATTCTGAATCCCCCATAAAAAAGAAAGAAAAAGAAAAAAACATAAAAAATTGGATGTATTAAGGTCATACCTCCTTTATCCTTTGTATTATGTAAATATTACTTCTTTTATGATATTCATATTCCCCAGGAAGCAGAAAAAATAACTAACAAATTATTTTCTAAGTTTTCTTAAACATATTACCCCCTAAATAATTAATTTCATTAAAAGAGTAGAATGTATTAAATCCATGTTTTTCTCAGAAGACAATTTATACTTTGTACGTGTTGCTGTTATACTAGTCAAATCTTGTACTAAACTTTCCCATTATTCTATTATAGTATCCTTGTAACCAGTTTTGTCACATTAAATCTCTGTTTCCCTTAAATAAATTCCATCTACCTTTATTGTATCCCCCAAGCTCTTTGCTTTTCTCTTTAATCTCTAGGTCTATCCTATTGGAGTCCACTAGTGGGACTTGATGTTTTTTAATATGCAATCTTTATTTCTTTAATTTGCATATTACAATTCATGTGTGCAAGCCTCATGCATGGTGCACTTTTTTATTGCACTTGTCTGCCTTTACAGTCATATTTGGATTAATATTAAACACTTGTCTACTAATATGAAGGCAGCTAGCATTTGAAATTATTTTAATAACTCAACAAATGTCCAACCTTCTATTCCACTTAATTATTAATTCTAACATATCATCATCCAACTAAACATTGCATAAACATTCTAACCTGCCTAGTAATTACATCTCCACTTGTAAACTTCAAAAAGGAAAACCTATATACACTATACGCATTTAGCGCGCCCAAAGCTCCCATCTCTAGTATACTTCATGCTCATGTACCCCACCCTCTTAATCAATAATCCTAACTAGTCGCATCTTTATATATCCATTTATGCCACAAGTTAAATTCCATTTCCTGTTTAGTTATTTTAATTTTTATTCTTCTTCTTCTTTGTTCAGTAGTGTCAGTAACTCTATCACCTACTCTATTCCTGGTGTGTTATTATTTTTTTAATTTCTTAGTTATTATATTCTTTCCCAACAGCATTAATCTCCAGATCAAGTTCTCTTGTTCCTATGCCTATCTTCCCCAGGCTATATCTCAGCAGTGATTCATAGGTTCAAAGGTTCATAGGTTTATACTAGGCTATCTGCCCTAAGGCATTTATAAGCCTAGCCCAAATTTTTGCGGCTTACGCCACCCCTTATATGAAAAAATACTGTGCCCATTAGTTTGTTGTGCCTCTGTCCAGCAGTGACACAGAGATGATTCCCGGGGTAAACCTACAATCTCCCATCCACAGATCAAGATTTCTCTTGAACAGAGCCAGCGAGGTGCTCTGCCTCACATGGACCGGGATTTTATTCCACAGCATAGGGAGTCTCTGAGTGATAAATCTATCCCTCCAGCACATCCTATTTATATCCGTGCTAAGGTTTAAATCGCTTGCTCTAGTGGTTTTGGTGGATTTGGATTTTTTGAGGTGGAGCATGTCCATTAATTCCGGGTTGGACATGGTCTTGTATGTCAGGCACATGTCACCTCTGAGCAGATGGTATGTGACTGAATAGAGCTGGAGTTTCTTCAATCTGGCAGCATATGACAGATTTTGGAGTCCCTTTATCCTTTTGGTGAGGAACTTTTGGGGTCTCTCCAATTGCTGCAGATGTCGGGTGAGATATATCCCGAATGGGGCATTGTACTCGATCATTGGTCTGATAAGTGAAGAGTACAGGGGAACAATGACCTCACTAGATCTGGATGTGAATCCCTTCATGATCAGGTGGGCAAGGTAGAAGGTCTTTCTAACCACTTTAGCAATGTGAGTGTCAAAAGAAAGGCCACTGTCAACCTGGGACCCCAGGTCCCTGATCCATTGGTAGTTCCTGTTTATTACCCATTAATGTTCTTTTCAAGGCCATTAACTCATCTTTAAATTATGTTAACCCCTCATATTACCAAAACATATGAATCCAATCTGCATTTTGATCTACATTACACCATTGGGTGTTAGAAACATCCTCCCTGTTTTCAATGGGGTATAAAAATATTTTTGGAGGCATTTCCATGCAGAATTGTAGAATCTCCAATTTATTATTGCTGCTTTAGGTATAACATACAATGTTAGCCATTCTTTCGAAGATCTATCTTTCTGTAGTATTTTATTCCATTCTCCTTTCATTTTATCTACATCACTCATTCCCATCTCTTGGAGTGCCTTATACAGATTAGAGATTACACCTCTTTCCTTTTTTACTGTTATTATCTGCTGTATCAGTCCCAGCTTTTCTTCCCTCTGTGTAGGTCCTTCACATCATCTTACCCTTCTGTTGTTTTAAAGCCCTGTATTGTAAATAAAGTCCTCCGCATAGTGAATATTTTAAATATACCACTTCCCAACTGATAATTTCTTCCCCTCCCAATAGCTGTTCCCGATACTTGGCTTCAACCCCATGCAGATATCCTTTTCTTTTTGTCATCCAGTCTTCCTTCAAAGGGTAGTATGTCCTGCCTCCAATCCTTATAATTTTTGCATCAGAAGACCTTACTAACCATTGTGGGTAGGTCCCTCACTGGAAATAATTGCAAATCTCCCACTTTTCCTCCATCCCAGATAACCTCCAGCCAGTTCACTTCTCCTATGTAGGGTGATTTCACTAACATTTGTTTCCATCTAGTGTCATATTGCCAAATTCTGAATCAAGCTCACCATGACACCTGAATTGCCTTTAATATATTTCTGTGGCTGGGACTCCCCCCCCCCCCCATCATTCTGGCTCTGTCATCAAATTCCACCTAACCCATGATTTATCCCAAACCCACAGGAAATCTTTCATCCAATTTATTAATTTCTTTAAGATTATATGGAGTAGCCCAAAAGCCTGCCCCAAGTAAAGTATATAAAACGTATATATATATATATATATATATATATATATATATATATATATATATATATATTATATATATATATATACATACATACATATATAAAACGTAAGGGAGGGGGTGTAGCAGTTCTATTCAAAGATGGATTTCACATCTCCACACTATCATGTAACCCTCCTCAGGATAGTAATGCAGAAGTCCTGGTCACCAAACTCCAAATCAACCCAAACAAAGCTTTATACATCATCTGTATCTACCTACCACCCAGTAATAACATCAGCACAATCGAAGCTATATTAAACTGGGTATCCTCAACTTACCCCCAAGAAACAGTAATACTAGGTGATTTTAATACTGACTGGAAAAGTGTCAATGCAGATAACCCCACCTCTCACATTAACCTCCATGGCTTTAGTCAAACTATCACCTCCACAACCAGAATTAACAAACCAAACAAAAAAGAGAGTACCTTAGACTGGATACCTATAAATAGACAGGAGCAAGCTTATAAGGTAGGAACTCTCCCAGATGATTTAAGTGATCATACTTTGACCTACATCATAAGACAAAAACATGATCTGCCTAAACCCTCCACTTTTAGGATTGCACGGGCCAATAAACACTTTAGCCCAGAATCATTCCAAAATGAACTTAGTATCTGTAACTGGAACCCTTTAAAAACTCTACCACTTGAAGAGGCTATAAAATATCTAAACTCTACTTTTTATCCATCCTTGATAAACATGCACCTAAACGATCTATCCAAATTAAATCCAAACCAGCCCCCTGGCTTTCTAAAGAAACCAGACAGAAAATTTTACTGAGGAACAAATCTCGGGCTAAGTGGAGGGCTAACAAAAATAACTCTGATCAACAAAACTTTATTCAAGTGAGAAATAGTACAAAAAAGGCAATACTTATGGATAAAAAGAACTATTACTGTAAACTACAGCAAACTCATCAGAACAATCCCCAAAAATTTTGGTCCAGTATAAACAAACTCCTTTCCCCAGGACACTCTCACACACCTACCACTCTCGAGGCTGATCCTAATACCCCCCTGCTAACTGCCAATATCTTTAATACTTTCTTCACAGAGACCATTCAATCACTAGCCAGTCAACTAATCCCAGACAACTGAAGCCTTCTCACCACCGTATCAGCTTCTATACCAACATTTAAACTGCAACCCATCTCTACTACTCTCATCTGTAAACTCATCCAAAAACTTAAGCCTTGCACTACTACTGCTGACCAAATACCATCAGAATACTTGCAAAAAGCAGCTAAGGTAATTGCATACCCTGTATCCATCCTCATTAACAGAACCATTAAGAAAGGAACCATTCCAGATATTTGGAAAATCTCCCATATTATTCCCCTTCATAAAGGTGGCAATTCAAATGATTACTCTAGCTACAGGCCAATAGCTCTATTATCTCCTTTAGCTAAAATAATGGAAAAATGCACATCATTTATCTCAACATGACATTATAGCAAACTGCCAACATGGCTTTAGGCCATCACACAGTACCACAACTGCCCTACTATCTTTTATAGATACCATCAATAGAAACCGCAATAACAATAACCTCTCATCTGCTCTCTTTATTGACCTCTCAAAAGCATTTAACATGGTCAACCATGCCCTTCTTATCAACATTCTAGAATCCCTTTCCTTTGACTGTCAGACTATTAAATGGTTCAGGTCCTACCTTAGCAATAGGCAACAAGCAGTTCTCTGGCAAAACAACATATCATCCCTTCAGCCAGTTACCCTCGGAGTCCCTCAAGGCTCTATTCTAGGACCACTTCTCTTTTCACTATTTATCAATGACCTCCACATAGCACTCCCTCAAGCCACCTGCATACAAACACAGATGATTCTACGCTAGTATGCGCAGCAAACTCCCCTTCAGAATTACATTCTCTAACCCAGAATGTATTTAACATAGTAGAAACATGGTTTACAAATAGATGCCTCCTTCTCAATGCTAAAAAACTAAGCTCCTTCTCTTTACAACCACCAACAAATCCTCGCCCATAGATTTCTCAGTTTTTTCCAGTAATGGCACTCTTATACTTCCTGACACAACCACTAAACTGTTAGGAATAACTATTGACAATAACCTTACTTTTGACAGCCATATAAATAACACTATCAAAACTGTCAACAGAAAAAGAGGCTCCTTATATAGGATCAAACCTTTCCTAACTCCTATAGCTAGAACCACAATTGCTCACTCCCACTTAATCTCAACGCTTCTGTACACCTCACCAATATATACTAACCTAAAGAAAAATAATCTTACCAAACTAACAAATTCCTATAATAACATCGCCAGATTTGCCACTGGCAATCCCTTTAGAACTCACCACTGTCTGAATCTAAGGCAACTAGACTGGCTTGAACTTCAAAACCATCTGATAGTATCCCAACTCACCATTGCGCACAAGATCTTCTACCAACCCAACAGCACTCCTATACTTTCCAATCTCATCCTCCCTTACAAAAATCTGAATTCCCTGCGCTCCTCTAAGAAACTACTTGCTTGCATAGGCAAGTCTAATAACCTGGCCGGAGACTCTTTTTTGTAACACAGTGGAAAAATCTGGAACCTACTGCCCGATGAACTAACATTACTTTCTTCCTTGCCTCTCTTTAAACACAACCTCAAAAAACACCTCAAAACACACTGGTTATGCCCCTGCAGAACCCTGACTAACCATTTGCTTTTTACTAATTATAGCTCCTTTTACTTCTTATTCCTCCTATTCTTACTTAAATTACTAACACTCGTAATGGATTGTTACATGCTAATTACTTAAATTACTAACACTCGTAATGGATTGTTACATGCTAATTACTTAAATTACTAACACTCGTAATGGATTGTTACATGCTAATTACTTAAATTACTAACACTCGTAATGGATTGTTACATGCTAATTACTTAAATTACTAACACTCGTAATGGATTGTTACATGCTAATTACTTAAATTACTAACACTCGTAATGGATTGTTACATGCTAATTACTTAAATTACTAACACTCGTAATGGATTGTTACATGCTAATTACTTAAATTACTAACACTCGTAATGGATTGTTACATGCTAATTACTTAAATTACTAACACTCGTAATGGATTGTTACATGCTAATTACTTAAATTACTAACACTCGTAATGGATTGTTACATGCTAATTACTTAAATTACTAACACTCGTAATGGATTGTTACATGCTAATTACTTAAATTACTAACACTCGTAATGGATTGTTACATGCTAATTACTTAAATTACTAACACTCGTAATGGATTGTTACATGCTAATTACTTAAATTACTAACACTCGTAATGGATTGTAACATGCTAATTCCTTGTAAGATAGACTAACTGATGCTCCTAAATTAATATGCTGATAAACTCTCTCTAGTAGAATTATTAAACTTATTAGAGTAATTTCCTACTCTATATTATTATTACTTGTTGTGCACTATACTTTTTATTTCTAGGTAGTATTTCTTGTTGTACTTTTATTATAATCCTTTCTGTTAATTTTTAATTTTTAAGTTGTATAATTGCCGGAGCTTTTCTCCCCGGGCCTCTACTGAAAATGGAAATATATCCAGTTAGACTAGCCCGGTTAACAAATGTAAAATAAAATAAAATAAATAAGGAACAACATGCCACTTTAATACCAAAACTTTCTGATGTATGTCTAGATTCAGTTTATTGCATATTTGCAGATTATTCTGAATATGCCCCATTACCTGATCATATGATGTGGTTAACATCTACTCATACATATCTGCTAGCCAAATCACCAAGTATTTAAAATGCTTTCTCTCTCTACATCATAGGATACTTTGCATGTAATCCCTTCAGTTCTTTCACATTCATCTCAGTTGCTTTAGATTTCATCTCATTTACCATATATCCCATCTGGGGGTTAGTAGGTCAGAATAATATCATCTGCATAGAGACTTAGTTTTAATTCCATTCCTTCCCATTTGTATCCTTGTTTAGTCAATGCCCCTCACCTTCTATGCCAACATCTCCAGATATAAAGCAAATAAAAGGGATAGCAGGCAACCCTACCTCATTTCTTTACTGAAGTCAATGCCCCCCTTAACCCTGCTTATTATCTTGACATGAGCCCCTGCTTCCCTATACAATTCCTTAAGCAGCTTTACTGTTCACATTTAACCCAAAAACTGAAAAAGTAGCCCATTCCTTTTTGTGTCTGCATTCCTTAAGATTTATTTCTTCTGTACTTCACTCTTCTACCTATAGAAATATCCATATATTCTGCGTCTGCAGTTTGGTACTCACTCTGTAATAGTTTCAATCAGTTATCCTGATTAACCGATAACATAGACATGTGTTCTGTCTTTTCATTCTCAATTCTTTCATTAGCACATTCATCTCCTGTCTTCCTATTCTGAAAAGCTACTCTCTTTTAACAGATGTGCTACCAGAACTACCTAGTATGCCAGCAGTTTTCCCTGACTGAATTTCAAAAAATAGTTCCAGCACCTGAGTTTTGGGCAGCCGTGGTGGTGCAGCGGTTAGCATTGCCACCTCACAGCAAGAGGTTCTCCGGTTCAGTCCTCGGCTGGGTGCCTTCTGTGTGGAATCTGCATGTCCTCCTTGTGGTCGCATGGGTTTCCTCCGGGTGCTTCAGTTTCCTCCCACATCCCAAAGACATGCTGTAGGTGAATTGGACACTCTAAACTGGCCCTAGGTGTGATTTTGTGTGTGCCTTTTGTGGAAGGTTAGGCGCTGGGCTGGCAACTCGACACTGTAAAACTTCACTGCCAATCATGGTGACCCCTAACTGGGAAAAAGCTGAAAGAAGAAGAAGAAGTTCCAGCACCTGAGTTTTATTATTTACACAGTCAAACCAATAAATATCCTTTCTGCTTACATTTGTAACACAGCATTGCACATTCTTTTATTTGCAACATGGCCAGTTGACAACACTGTTTAGTGTCTCTTACAGTAATAATTAAAAAGCTGGTACTCATCCCCACAATAATAACAATTTTTGGCTGTCCTACACACCTCAATGTGCATTTTACCCCACTGATATTCAGCACAAATGGTGAATATTTAATAACATTATTTTCATCAGTCAAAGTAACCCATACCTCAAAAGCACTGTTTCACAATTTTTTTCATCTTACAGTTTAGAAATAGATTGAAGTTTTAGACATATACTATAAGTGTAACTTGATTTAGAGACACTCTCCATCCTAAATTTTATAAGCAGTTTCTTCTTCTAAGCATTTACAATTCAAATAGACATGAATATATGCCATTGAAAAAAAACGTTTTTTTTTAGTCTTTGCTTTGCTCAAAAACATGCACATTAATGCAAAGGATTCAAGAGTAACATCACAGAATGTTTAATTTTAAAGCTGTAATTAACTTTTCCCAAATATAGTATCTATCAAACTTGCAATCTGTGTTTATAACTACCCTGGCCATTAGATCTTTCAGCAAACACTTGTAATGTCTCAGTGGCAGCTGACACTGCTACATCACATTTCTTTCTTTCACAGTTCCTGACTCTAGAAGTCAGCTCCTGTATATGCAATCCATCATCAAAAGGATCCTGCTGTCTCCGTTCTTTTGGGTTTAAAGGTTCCTTAAGCCCAACTTCTTGTCTACACTGCTCTACTGATTCTAACTGTGACAAAACTATTTCTTCACTTAGATCATCCCTATTTATTATTTACATTGCCCAATCCACCATTATCCAAAGCTATAGCAATTTCACATCATATTTATTATTTCATTATGAAAAACTGTTTTGCAAAGTGTCTCTGCATCCAACTGCTTCTTTCCTTCATCCCTCAATGGGACAGAGTGTTGGCGTCCCACCAAAAAGACTAGAAGTTAATTTGTGGTGTGACCAAATTTAACATAGTTAATACGACTATCATCATGTGTCTCCTCTGAAAATAGATCACTGGCCTACTGGAAGTAACCCTCTCAGCAAAGCATAAATAAAATAAAATTCAGTATGGTATTTTAAGATAATAATTTATGTAATCACTGGTAACTGTCAATAAAAAAAAAACTAATAAAAAATAATCCCTAAACTTACTCTTCAGGGACAGTGTTCAGGCCTTTCACTCTCTGCTCTCATGACAGCAATAATCAGATATCCATTCCCTGTCAGGCCTCTCTCCCGGGATTTTGTTTCTATGCACTTCCCCTTCCTCTCACTCTCTCCTTTTCTCTCTCTCAAGCCTTCTGAGCTGCTTGAGGTATTTTACCGACTATCCCTCTCTCTCAGCTGTAACCCGTTTTACAGGAAGGAGGGTGTGACCTCTTCCAGTCTGAAAAGATGTATGTGGGCCCTTCTCCACAATGTTGACATTAAACAGCTGCACTTGCCACTAGAGGCCATACCTCTCAACTGTCCAGATTTTTGCAGAATGTTCAGATTTTTCCCTCATATTTTGATCCATTCTTCATAAAATGTGTGGTTTTCTGGCAAATCACTAAGGAATGTAGTCACTAAATAATAACATAAATTTGAGTTTCAGACTACACATTCTTCAGAAAATGCATGCTACCACAAATCTGGCTCTATTTTTTGTGTGTTTGTCCTCTCATTATTGGAAACGTTGTCCAGATTTGTTATGCTAAGAGGTTGAGATGTATGCTAGAGGCGCAATATCACATACTCCCCAACTCAAAAATGAAGGTGTGAACATCATTGGTCAGCTGAATCCGGCCTCAGCTAATTCAATGACAGCTGCTCAGATACAGTTGTCAGGGTCTGAATTTGTTCATTCAGTATCCTTATTTTCTTGCCTTTTTCTTCTCAGAGTGTTTGCTGGTAGTTCTCCATTTCCACTTGGTTCTCACTTGATGTCCTCAAAGCCTTCTAATGTTTGGTCTAACAGACCTTGATTGCTGTTTGGCCCTATTGGCTCGATACTTGAAGTTCAACTCTGCCTTCCTTTCCCAATCACAATCCTCAGTAATGTCTTGTAACTGTTGACTCTTTAACCTTGAATCAGTTTCCTTGTACCATCTCAACTCTGCACATAGACATATTCTGTAGCTAATCATGATTTGCACATGCACTTTACCACAGGACATTTCTTGACTCTGTAATCAAACCGTCGTTTGAGGTAGAATATACTCTTTATGCAGACATCATGGTACAGCATCCTTTCTGTTCACTAAAAGTGAAGCTTGTCTGTTGTCTGATACATTTCTGTGCTGCAGAAGCTGGGTCAGAGTCATATATCTGCCTGGTATGAAATATGTAGTTGAAGGCATTGCATCAAGATGATACTGCCCTTGTCTACAATTTTTAATCCCAATTTCTAAATGGTGCCTTTTCAGCTTTTTTCAGATGTATCAGTTCAGTCAATGCTTCTTTTTTCAACTTGAGAATATTATTTTTTCACACACAGGATTCTAAAATCTGTCCACAGTCCTTAAATATGGCATACAGCTCTTATTCATCTTTTGTACTTCTCTCGCTCACAGATACATTTCTCTAAACAAATGAAGCGTCATGTACTGTGATTTTACACGAACATCTCTTGTGAAGTTTTGGTAAACTCTAGTAGCAGATTCAAAACATTAGCATTCTTTTCACCGGTCCAGCTCTTTTGAGTTTCTATCAGTGATCAGACAGCAAATTTTCATTGCTTTAAAGAGATGCTGGCTGAGATATGTTTACAGATGTTGCTCTTCTTTGACCAGTGAGTTTTTATCTTTGGACTGGTCTGGGCTGCAATCATTTTGAGCACTGTCTAAAACTATAATTTGAAATACATTCTTAACATCGAATGCAGGCAACATTGATGCAAAAAATATCAGCCCTGGAATTTTAAATCACATAATGTCAGCTGCAAGCATACATCCCTTTCTACTTCTATATATTAAACTCTGAGGTCACACCACCGAAGGGAAAGGGCAAAAACCCAGTCCTCAGTGTACTTTAATCTTGGGACAACACGTTGCTGATATCTGGACAGCTGGTGCTAAAGCCAGTCGAGGTTATGTGATTTGAGCTTCTGGGGTTGATGTTTTGCACATCTAAGTTGTCTACATTCGATGTTATGAATGTAGTCCTGTAATTTATCTCTGTTAGATAAAGTCTGACTTAGTGTAGCTCATTCTTCCGGTTGGTCATCTTCATTTCATATTTAAAAGGTTGTTCTGCTTGCTTTTTCACATATTCTTTAATTTTAAGAAGTAGAACCATATCTTGGACATGGTGTTCATTGTCACATGCCTCTACAGTATGCCTTCACTATTAGGGACATATCTTGGACATGGTGTTCATTGTCACATGCCTCTACAGTATGCCTTCACTATTAGGGACATATCTTGGACATGGTGTTCATTGTCACATGCCTCTACAGTATGCCTTCACTATTAGGGACATATCTTGGACATGGTGTTCATTGTCACATGCCTCTACAGTATGCCTTCACTATTAGGGACATATCTTGGACATGGTGTTCATTGTCACATGCCTCTACAGTATGCCTTCACTATTAGGGACATATCTT
The DNA here is from genome assembly GCF_019279795.1 of Protopterus annectens. Lineage (NCBI taxonomy): Eukaryota > Metazoa > Chordata > Ceratodontiformes > Protopteridae > Protopterus > Protopterus annectens. The sequence goes on along the minus strand of NC_056744.1, from coordinate 1,647,271,726 downwards.
GGACATGGTGTTCATTGTCACATGCCTCTACAGTATGCCTTCACTATTAGGGACATATCTTGGACATGGTGTTCATTGTCACATGCCTCTACAGTATGCCTTCACTATTAGGGACATATCTTGGACGTGGTGTTCATTGTCACATGACTCTACAGTATGCCTTCACTATTAGTTGCTTTTCTCTGGGAGTTGAATAGTAGAAGACATGGGTGTATGTGATGAAATCATTCAGGCCTATGCTTTCTGCTATCTAGTCCTCTTGTTTCCAGCTTAAAAGGCAACTATGCATTTTCATTCTGCAGTTCAGATTGTAATGTGACAATGTGTTCTGTGCAGTATATGACCACCGTAGTAGCTATATGCTTGGGTATGCTTCCATTGCTTTACACCAAAATGTAGTTTCCAGAACACCAGGCTGTTCTATACTCCTATCATTTTGTTTCCCAAGATGTATCACAGTTACTGGTTTACTTTCTGAGCTTTCTTCTACAGCAGGGCTTTGCTTTTCTTGTTGCAGAAGGATAAGGCAATCATAGTTCTAGTTAGTTGGTTTTATGGCCTTCAGGCTCTAAATGTTTCTGCTGTTCTTTCTATTAATTACCTTTGTTTGAGTCAGAGGTTTAGTGTGTGTGTGTGTGTGAGTGTGTGTGTGTGTGTGTGTGTGTGTGTGTGTGTGTGTGTGTGTGTGTGTGTGTGTGTGTGTGTGTGTGTGTGTTTTCTGCTTTAGATAATTATTTTCTTTTTCCAGTCTCTTCTAGCTGTATGACTTAACTCATATCGGTATGAGAAGCAAGAATGAGCACACATTGTTTTAATTTACTGTCTACTTCCTCTAAGGATTTGCGTTGGATGTGATTTTCAGCCTCCATATTTTTGAGAATATCTTGAGAATAGCATCATACCTCTCCTCCATCTTCCAGTGTGACTTTCTCTTCCCTTCCCTTCTCTTCTCTTCTCTTCTCTTCCATTCTCTCTCTTTTCTCTTCTCTTCTATTCTCTTCTCTCTCTTCCCTTCTCTTCCCTTCTCTTCTCTCTTCCCTTCCTTCTCTTCTTCCTCTTCCTTCCCTTCTCTTCTCTCTCTTCCCTTCTCTTCCATTCTCTTCTCTCTCTTCCTTCTTCCTTCTCTTCTCCTTCTCTTCTCTTCTCTTCCCTTCTCTTCTCTCTTCCTTCCTTCTCTTCTCTCTCTTCCCTTCTCTTCCTTCTCTCTTCCTTCCTTCTCTTCTCTTCTCCTTCTCTTCTCTTCTCTTCTCTTCTCTTCTCTTCTCTCTCTTCTCTTCTCTTCTCTTCTCTCTTCCCTTCCTTCTCTTCTTCTCTTCTTCTCTCTCTTCCCTTCTCTCTTCTTCTCTTCCATTCTCTTCTCTCTCTTCCCTTCCCTTCTCTCTCTTCCCTTCCTTCTCTTCTCTCTCTTCCCTTCTCTTCCATTCTCTTCTCTCTCTTCCCTTCTCTTCTCTCTCTTCCCTTCCCTTCCCTTCTCTTCCATTCTCTTCTCTCTCTTCCCTTCCCTTCCCTTCTCTTCCATTCTCTTCTCTCTCTTCCCTTCTCTTCTCTTCTCTCTCTTCCCTTCCCTTCCCTTCTCTTCTCTCTCTTCCCTTCTCTTCCCTTCTCTTCTCTCTTCCTTCTCCTTCCTCTTCTCTTCCCTTCTCTTCCCTTCTCTTCTCTCTCTTCCCTTCTCTTCCCTTCCCTTCTTTTCTCTTCTCTTCCCTTCTCTTCTCTCTCTTCCTTTCCCTTCTCTTCCCTTCCCTTCCCTTCCCTTCTCTTCTCTTCTCTCTTCTCCCAGCACATGAACAAGACTTTCATTCATTTTGCTCCTAGATGTGCTAAGTGCATTAAAGTCTCTTTTGTTGTAGCTCTGTGTTTTTATACAAGCAGTCTATTTAAGTTCCTCACTGATAAGTGACAGATATTTACTTTTATTCACACTTTCAGATTTAATTTGCTGTTTATGCTGGGCCAACGTGCCTTGCTTTTGCTTTAGGAAAGTGTCCACTTAATTGTAAGCAAGAGTTTATGCACAGTTCTCTACGCCATTCTTAGTCTGTTGGAGTTTTCCTGTACTGATCTCAGCTTGCACGTATCGCACGTTTCATTTCAATCAACAACTGCATCATTAACAGTTTGCCACTCCTTCCATATTTCTTCCTCTCACTTTTATAAACTCACATGGTCATTATGCAACTGAAACTGACTTCTGTCTTTTTTCACTTGTGGAAACTTTTATTAGCTCAGCAAGTTATTCAACAATAATCTACACATCATGTATGGCGCTTTCACTTTCTCTCACCTTGGCGACCATTATACAATACAGGAAGTTCAATTCCTTTTTTTTTATATAATGGCCTGGTCCAATGCCAAGTTTTTCCACAGGTTTGCTGTTTATTTATTTATTGCATTTGTATACCAGAAAAGTCTGACTGGGCATGAAACCCCCTTTTCAGTGAAGGTCAAGGAGGAAAGCTCCAGACCAAATTTCAGTGATTGCTTACATTGGCAACAACAAGTGCAATAAATAAGACAATACAATGGCAACCCAGGAATACACATATGACTACAACATTAGTGTATAAACGTGAGTATAAAAGTAGTGCAGAATAATCTAATATTATACAAAGAAGCAGATGCAATCTGATATTATATACAAGAGTTTGTTCTTGTTTAGTGCTTTGTCATAGGCAAGTGGTAGATTCGTTGTGCTGTTTATAATTAGAATATATTCCTATATTAGAATAACATCATAACAGTAGGCTAGCTGTGGTCAGGCTGTATCCATTATGTGGGAAGGATAGAACGGGGTAATCAGGAGTGGTTAGTAAGAGGAAAATAATTTTAAGATGATGAAATAGAGTTTAAGTGCCATAGCAAATTTCAAATTTCAGTGTATGCACCATCTTTTCCAGTTTAGCTAAAGCAGGCTCTCTTTCTTTGGTTTGGTTTAATCTGGCTTTTGTGATGCTTTTCAAACCTTTTATAACTTTTTCATACCTTGCACACCATTTCTTAGCTGTTTTACTCTCCTTTTCTAGAGAATCTAGATTCTGCTTAAACATAGCCAATTGTTCATTTATAATTGTTGTATCACTTTGCTTGTAACTCTCACGTTTATTGCAGTTTTTCACTGTTCTAGCTTGTGGATAAAGTAATAATTTCTTTGTCTCCTTTACTTTGATACCTCCTTTGCTAGTCAGGATCAGCCATAAATTTTTAAAGACTTATGTCATTTTCTTTTCATTTTTAATTAATTTTATTCCACATTCTCCCTCTTGTGTGCGTGTCTCTCTCTCTCTACTTAGAGACGTGCCCCCTAGTGGTGTTTGCAATTCTAGACTGATTTTCAGATAAAGTCCCAACTGTCTTCTTTACATTCTTTTGTTGCTAACTGGCCATTTGTTGTACAGCGACCATTCCTGAAAAAAGCCTCCATTACTTTTCTTCAGACGTTCTTGATTCTTAGTGGCTCATAATTTAATACAAGTTCCGCTCATCAGCATTATTTATTTAATTTATCTTAAAACCGATAGGGCTTGAGTCATATTCTCAAGATTTAACGTTACTTTGCTTAGCTGTAATACAACATTCATTTGCTTCTTATTGAAATCACAAGAAAAAGCCAGTAGTTCCAGCTGAATACCTCGTTCAATTTCACAAGAAATCCACAAATAAAATACAGAACAAGGTAAAACGAAAGTCAGAAATCCAGCTTAAAACATTTTATTGAGAATACACGTAAGAGCTTTCAGTTTGTCAACTGCTTCCTCAGACGTTCATCCACTTCCATCCTTCCTCCATTTAAATAATGCATCTCATTACAACCAATTCAACATTAATTGGTACATGATAACTAAGACATAAAATGTAACTCTTAAAGTGCAATATACTGCACATAAAATACGTTTCTATTATATTTAAAATACATGGTCAAAACATATAAAAACATACTAAAATATTTTAAGTATGTTTTCATTCACTGAATCCAGCTGTGAGGAGTGTGAACTTAATAATATCCTATAGCTGCAAGGGAAATCCTATCTCTTTAGTGGTCTAGCTTTGAGTAAGGGTCTTAGAGGAACCTTATCATTGAGTCCCTTGCCAGAATCTGCTGTTAACGTAGCTATCCACTTTGTTTCTTTCACCTCAGTTCTATTTTTTATGTCACCCATCCTGTCATCCTCCTCAGTTCTGCCTATAATCAAGAACTTAAAAAATGATGCGTGTCCCCTGTGCCCATAAAATATTTGGCCAGGGCATTAGTTGTTACACATTATACAATGACCCCCCCCATTAATATTCCAAAACATGCACGCTGATTGGTCAGCATGCCCATTGTAAATCAGACTTATACTAATGGAAAAAGGTCCAGTCGCCCGGACTTTTTCCATTAGTATAAGTCTTTTTTTTTTTGTGTGTGTGTGTTTGTGTGTGTGTGTTAGACACCAATGGAGAACAGAAGAGGTCCGTTGCTGTAATCTCGCTATGTTAAACAGGTTTAACATAGCGAGATATCTTAAAAAAGCAACGGAGATCTTCCTTTCTCTGTTGCTTCCACACACAGCTCTGATGTACTGTGTAAGCATATGCATGTGCAGTACATCAGAACAGCCGCACAATACCGGACAGCTGTGGAAGGGCAGCACGGAGGCATTATACAATGCCATTATTTAAGAAAAGTAAGTATCTTGTTTCTTAAATAATGTCATTGTATAATAGCAATAACCCACTTCTGGGTGTGGTTAATGCTGGATTTACCCATGGTTGTCTTTGTTTGGCCACTCGGGCTTCGCCCTCGTGACCAAGCCACACCAACTGTGGGTAAATCCAGCATTACCCACACCCAGGCGTGGGTTATTGCTTAAGTACTGGATATCATACAAATGTTCTCCTATTCTATTTTTGAACTTTCTGTCTGTTTTACCCACATAGAACCCTCTGCATACCTGGCAATATGCCAGGTATACAATATGGTCTATCTCACAAGTCCCCTCTGTCCAAAACTAAAATGTCTTTGCCCTCATGACCAATCCATGCCGACTGTGGGTAAATTCAGCATTACCCACACCCAGCTATGGGTTATTGCTATATTGCTTGTTAAGTGATTCCTACACGCTGCACTTCTCTCTTTCCTTTACTTTCACAACTCAATAAGCTGGGCTTATTGATACCTTTGCAAACAACTTCCAGGTAATTCATTTTATACCAAACAATATACTTCACACACAGTAAAATGTATTTTATTTATTTATTTACATTTTTTGACTTGGTAAATCCCATTAGGTCAATGGCCTCCTTTCAGGGGATACACAAAGTGGTAGTCATACAGACAAGGTGAAATCTGGCCAGGGCACCAGAGACAGTACCCTGCTATTTTTGATAAGTGCTGTGGAATCTGTTATATCCACCTAAGTTATTACCAGCCCAGGCAGATGAGGCCTTGATTTAACATCCCACCCAAAAAACAACAATTTTCTTTTAGAGTTAGACAGCATTTACCACATTTCTAGAAGATTATGATTTTACTTGACTTAAATGCAGGACAACTTACAAAGCAAAAACATTCATACTTGCTTTAGGTAAACAGAATTTTTCACTCTTCATAGGTTCATTGGTTCATATGTGTGTACTAGGCTAATGGCCCTGGAGCCTTTACAAGCCTAGTCCATAGGATTACCCTGGCATCGTGTTACCCGACCTTAGTTCCCAGTTCCTCTGTTGAGTAGAGCCACTGGAGTAATCCCCAGGGTGAATTTTCTATTTCTCATCTACTCATCAAGATTTCTCTTGAAGAGGGCCAGTGAGGTCCTCTGCTTGACATGTATGGGAAGTCTATTCCATAGCATGGGCAGTCTCTGGGTTATGAACCTGTCCCACCAGCATGTTCTGTTGATTGTGGTAATGAGGTTGTGGTCTCTGGAGCATGTGGTGTGGAGGGATTGGGATTTCTTTAGATGTAGCATTTCTAACAGAGCTGGGTCAGACATGGCTTTTTAAGTCAAGCAGAGATAAGTAGGCAATATGAGACAGAGAATAGTTGGAGTTTTATGAGTCTGTCCATATAGGACAAGTGTTTAAGGCCTAGGATCCTCTTTGTGAGGTACTTTTGTGGCCTCTCCAGTTATTATAGGTGTCTAGTGAGGTACATTGCAAATGCGGCATTGTACTCGATGATTGGCCTAATGAGGGAAGAGTAGAGGGAGACAATGACCTCTTTCTTCCTGGATGCAAAACCCTTAGTAATGAGATGTGCCACATAGAAGGACTTTCTGACCACAGTGGCAATGTGGTGGTCAAAAGAGAGGTTGCTGTCAACCTGTATTCCCAGATCTCTTATAACACCTTCTGTGTTTAGTGGACCACCATTGATGTGGTAATTCATGGGAACTGGGTTTTTTCCAAAGGGGATGACAACACATTTTTTGGCATTAAGCTAAAGGCCATGGTTCTTTCATCAGTCATTGGTCTCAGTGAGGCCTTTCTGTAGGATGTCAACATCACTTGGGGAGTTAATAATAGCTCCCAACTTGCAATCGTCTGTGAACTTTGTCAGCCAGAGTCCCTTTGTGTTGGCCTGGACTTCAGAGAAGTAGATACCAAACAGGAGAGGACCCAGGACTGAACCCTGTGGGACTCCACTCATGACTGGTCGGCAGTCTGACTTAGAGTCAGCTACTTTCACACTGTGGGTTCTATCTGTGAGCCAGTTTGCAACCCACCTAGTGACAGAGGAGTTGATGCCTAGCTTAGTGAGTTTTTCTTTGATTCCTGAGTGGGGAATGGTATCAAAGGTCTTTACCAGATCAAGGTAGGCTGTATGAACCACCTTGCCTTCATCCACAGCTCTGGTGACTGACTCAAAAAAGTCAACTAAGTTGAGCAGACATGATATACCCTTCACAAAACCAAACTGTGTGGGATCCAGAGTTTGGAAATTTCCTATATCCTTGTTTATTAGGTCCATGATTATGTGTTCCATAGCTTTGCATATCAGACTCATCAGGCTAATGGGGTGATAGTTCCCAGGGTCTGCAGTCACTCCTCCTTTGTGGAGAGGGATGACTGTAGCAGTGCGCCATTCAGTAGGGACAAAGCCTGAGGTGAGGCTGTGATTGAACAGGGCACGCAGATGAGGTGCCAGTTCACTCTGTAGTTCATGTAGAACACAGCCAGGGATATTGTCAGGTCCCATAGAAGCTGCATTCTTGGCCTTGTACAGTGCTGTTTTAACCTGTTAAAACAAACAACACTCTGACTCTCCTTCTGTTACCAGCTTTAATTAAACCTTTCTTACATTGCAAATGCTTCCATTTTCTTGGGTTCATTTTTGGATTTATTTTTCCAGCACAGAGTTTATTTAGTTCAACTATACTCCCCCACTAGATTTTTCTTGGGTGGGATGAAGGGGGCAGCTGTCTCAGGCACAGATGCAGATTGGTCAGTAGTGCAGTAATGGCATTCTTTTTTGTGCCATCATTCATAAATGAATGATATTCTTTTGCAGTCAAGGCTGAAGCTCTTTAGATTTCATATGTGGTATAAGCTGTAGCTGACTGGCCATGGTGGTGCAGTAGTTAGCATTGTTGCCTCACAGCAAGAGGTTTTCCGATTCGATTCTTGGGTGGGGTGCCTTCCGTGTGGAGTCTGCATGTCCTCCCTGCGGTCATGTGGGTTTCCTCAAGGTGATCTGGTTTCCTCCCACATTCCAAAGACATGCAGTAGGTGGATTGGACACTCTAAATTGGCTGTAGGTGAGAGTGTGTATGAGAGTGAGTGGTACGAATGTACTACCATGGCAGGGCTAGCCACCTGGCAGTGTAAACCTTGACTCAAGATGATTGTCACTGCTGAGGTGACACCCTGACCCCATGTGTGAAAATGGGAAAAAGGTGTTAAGGATGGATGGATGGATAAGCTGTAGCAAGATGGTTGCTACAAAGATAGGTAGTGGTTTGCTACAGTTTTAAAAGTAGAAGGGGCACTTTTCTTTTGTGTAGTCCTGAAAAGTAGAAAGGAAATGACCTTTTTGTTTTTAATCCTCGAGTGTGAGAGGATCTATTTTTTTCTTTGCTACTCAACATAAAGTTGAAAAGGTGCCAGACTGGGGCCTGGCTACTGTGTGAAAATAAGACTGGAGTGTACCTGATGCTCTAATGGGGGAGGGACCAAATCATAGCAAAGCAGAGTCATTTGTATATTTAACAATGGGACAGCTATCTCATTTACAAAATTGTAAAATAGGAGGGAACCAAGTATAGAACCTAAGGGTGCACCAAATGTTACAGCCCTAACTGAGAAAAGATTGTTTTGACAATAATTAAATTGGATCGGTATGAATTTATAGATGAAAAAGGACAAATGATGAAATTATACAAATGTGATTGATAATCTAAGAAGAAAACAGGAAGAAAATGGAGGTTGTGGTCATTTCCCTAGATGCAGAAAAGGCCTTTGATAGAGTGAACTGGACCTTCTTGCATCTAGGTTTACAAAATGGGACATATTTACTACAAAAAAATAATAAATGTCAGAAATGCACCCCTGCTAGAGCAGTGCCCTAGGCACCCACCTAGTTGGCCTATGCCTAAGACCAGCTGTTGATATTCCTCACTAAAAGAATACAGGGCAATGAGGGCATAAGAAACATGTCCTATGCAGACCACCTTAAGGCCCTATCTCTGTATTCTGTCTCCTACAGGCTTTTGAGGGGAGATCTATGCCTGGCATACAGAGCATTGTCAGACCCCACACTAATGGACCTCCTGCATATCCACAAAACAAAGAGTACCTGAATTACCTCTTCTAAAGACTTAAACCTTGCCTGTGATATAAATAGGACCTGCTGGATAGATAGGTATGTATCCCAGATACTGCCCTGTCTATGGAACAGGCTCCGTCCATGGGAAGTAGAGTTCCTCCCTAACCCAATTCAACTGCAGCTTGGACAACTGGATGGGAAACTGGAAATTCATCCCTGATTTGGCACCTATGTCTTTAATGGACACAGGTAACCTGTATCAGAACTTGTCAAAGATTTGGGATGCATGGCTAGGCTTAAAAAGGCCCTTGTGATCATTAGCCTAGTAAACACCTATGAACCTATGAAAAACTCCAAGAAAGATCTAGCTAAGCTAGAGTCTTTACTGCTTAATACCTTAAACCTCATGCAGTGGAGGCCCACCTTTCCTAGAGTTTTTATTGAATTATTTGTCTGTGTGACTTTTTTACCCTTTTTTTGTATGTTATTTTGGATATTTTGCAGGCACCTTAATATTTATTGACTTCAGGCATAGTCTTAAGCTCTGCATTTCCAAAATATAGACAAACAGTACAGTTATGCTGTAGTAACAAGCTCAAAAAAATGGACAAAACGTGGCATGTGTACAGCTAGTGGATTTGGCTTTATTGGCTTGCATGAAGAGTTATGGGTATTCAGAAGCCATGTAGCTGGTATGTCTTTGTAGGGTAATTTGCATACAGATATACATATGTATATATATATATATATATATATATATATATATATATATATATATATATATATATATATATTACCAACAAGTTGGCAAATGACAATTTCTCAAACCCAGAAAAACACTGGCACAGCTAATTGAATGTACTGGCAATTTTTCTGTGTGAGACTGGATTGCAGTACAGTGTGAAATGGGGAATCTGCCCTTTCCCCACTGTAGTGCATTCTCAGAGTTGGTATATATAAGTAGTGTGTGGGGGTGTGTGGATTGACTCCTGTAAAAAAAACTATTTTTTTCTTTTGTTTTGTTTTTTCGATCGGCTGCTGATTGACAAGTTCAGTCGATTGCCATTCGATGGATGTTACCGTCAATGGATTGTGATATATATATATGAGATATATGTATATATATATATATATATATATATATATATATGTGTGTGTGTGTGTGTGTGTGTGTGTGTGTGTGCGTGTGTGTTTTTGGCCAGATGTACCTGCTTTTCAAGAGCATTTGTCTGCAGATTTAGAGGTATGTAGTAAACTAACCTACATTTATGGAAATATTCCAGATCATACCTCTTAGTGTACAGATTTTTGCAGACTGTCCAGATTTTTGCCTCATATTTTTGGTTCATTTTTCATAAAATTGTGGTTTTCTGGCAAATTACTGGCAAAACATTAAAGACTGAAGTTAGAAAACAATGGCAGACATTTGAGTTTTAGACTTCATACCCCTCAGAAAATTCAAGCTAATGCAAAACCTGTTATTCTACCAACTTTCTAAGTTTAATATTTAAAAATTGTTCCTATTTTTGGGCCTTTGTCCCACTTTTATTTATGGCATTGTCCAGATTTCTTGCTCTAAGAGGTTGAGAGGTATGTTCCAGATGGTTAATCTGAAATTTTGCTTAACTTTAAATATAAGGACTTTACATCCTACACTCTTCACAAGAAAAGCATAAAGACGTTGTCCTGTACTGGAACAAGAATTGTCTTACATCAAGGTTGTCACTGTATATCTAATCCCAAGAAACTGTGCTATATCCATTTAGACACTGTAATCACTATGTTGACTTACTAAACATAAAAATATAGTTAATACTATAATGTTGTGTTGCTGTATCTTTTAGGTTCTGTGTATTACCTTTCTCTTTAAAATTCCATGTATCCCATTGTATTTAAACATCCTTGTTAATACTGTGATACCTGATGCAAAATTCTGAATGACTTCAGACAATTTTCTGTATTTCACAATGCCATTGTACTGGGGTCATGGCTGAATAGGGTTTAATGACCAGCCCACCTACCTGATTACCAAAATAAAGAATGGAAGAATAAAAAAAAATACAAAACACTTATCAACAGTGTAAGAACAGTACATAACAGCAGGTGAAGCACATGTGTATGATAAGTACATTTCAGTTGTTGCCCTAAGGTTAAATAAGAAATTAAACAAAGTATCATCTATTGAGCCCCAAAATTCCAGAATGTGCTAAACTTCCTGAAGGTGGCGAGCAGCAGCTGTGAAGAATGTGGGTTTTTTTTCTGCGTATTTGCTTCTTTTCATATTCATAGAGGTTGGTTAATGACACACATACAGTTCATTTAAAAGTGAGTCTGACAAAAAAAGTGGATTCAGAGCAGGATGGAGTCACTGGTTTTGTTAGGCTTGGTTTTCTAATTTACATTTTGCTTTGAATGTTTTTAAGAGTAGATTTTAAAAGTAAATATAAAATATAACTGCTCTTGATGTTTAGAAAAAACCTACCTTGGGTATTTAATGAGAGCAGCAGTAATGGTAGAGTCACTCAAGCATAAAATCAGTCAAGTTAATCAAGAAAAAGAAATAAAGAAATAATCTGTATTCTGATGAGCTGAGTGATGGAAATGTTTTCTTTACATTTCCTCAGCTACTTCTTGATAGTGAGATGTTCCCTCTGGCCTCTGCACAGAAATTATGTGACAGATCAAATGGATCAAGTATATTTCACTGCACATGTTCAGGAGCAAATTAAATCGGACTGTACTATACTTGTTTTCTTTCTGTCTCTTTTTGAAAATAAGTGCCCAGTAGATGAAATCATTTGCAGTTAGGAAGCCGTAAATAGCATATTTATTTTTATGCGTGTTTTTTTTTCTCAGTTAACAAGTGAGTGACCTGGATTATTGGGCCCCTTTTTACTTATGACCTAGTAATGAAGAACTATGTAGCACAGCAATACAACAGAATAATATACACAGTGTAGGAATAAAGTATACAAATATACAGAAAGAGCAATATAGGTAGAAATCTGCCACAGCTATTTATAACAATTTGGTCAATGGAATGTTTACAGTAGCAGCATATTTCTCTTGTCTGCTCTCTCTCTCTCTCTCTCCTAATCCAGCCACAGATTATACATGATCCTTGATTTTTCCATATTCTGACAAACAAAGTAGCCATTCTGTCCTAAAGGTGTGAGTATCGCAAATTGTATTCTGTGAGATGTCAGGCGTGTAGGGAAAGGAAATAGAATAAAAACTCTGACGTAGGGATTCAAGGAGTCTCCTTATATTTGAATGTCTTCAAATGTCTAATTTAATCTTCAAATGACCGAAATGCTCTGTGACTTTGTGAATTTTAATACTTAAAAACAGTTATCTGAAAGCAGAGCTCTAATTTTGGATATAATTTCTGATACACTGCTCCTTTAAATGGAGGAAGTCACTTCCTCAGCCATAGTATTTCCTGTGCTGTGAAAATGAAACCAAAAAAAAAAAAAAAAACAGTTGTTTGGCAAGCAGTATGCAGTCTGGGAGATAATACAAAACAGTGATTTACTCATGCTGCCTGCAAAACAATACTGATTTTGGATTTTAGGCACCAGGTATGCAAGGTCATCTGTTAATAGGATTTCATACAGTACAGCAATAATTTTATCCTAAATGTAAACAGGATCTTCCTACCAGGAGGTACTTGGTGACCAATCTACTGGAAGATTGAAGGTCTCAGAGATTAAAATTAGGGCTCATGAAACAGACTGAAGAAAGAAAGAAAAGATGCAAAGTCTGTGTGCTACAAATGGGAGAACAGAACAGTGCTATAGGGAGCAAAGACAGAGACTACAGCTGTTCTGCCAGGAAGATGATTCCTTTGCCTGCTTTCTCTGTACTCCTAGGCATTCCAGCCACAATGTTGTGTTCCTGCATGACACAGCCACTGTGCATAAGGTAAGGAATATTGCCAAAGAGCAGCCAGTTTTTCATATGCTTACACGTTTTCTCCCTCTGAAAGTTCAGACTAAGGAATGTGAATTACTTAATTAATACTGTCACTGGGCAACATCTGCCCACTTAAAATTTAATATTTTAGGCACAGACTTATAATATAGAGAGTGTGGCCACTTGTCTTCTATAAGTTATGAAATAACATTTTCAGATGGTGAGGAAAAAGTCTTGGTCAGAGTAGAAAGCTTTTCTTAACACTAAAGGAAAATGTTATACTGTAGTTGTGTAGTTAATCTTATTTTTCTTAAAGTATTACTTAGATGCTGATTAATGCTCAGAAACATTTCACTACCTTTCTCTCTCTTTTTTCATTTTCACTTGTTCCCCTGTCACAGATCATGAAGGCCCAAGCATATTCTTCTATTCAAATCTCACACTTTTTTCAGAAAATAATTTGTCACAGCCTGTGTGAACTATGGTAGACAGCAGAGCTTCTGCATGTTTTTATTACTAGTCACCACCCACAATTCCCCATCCTTATATTGTGTCTTAGTTCAACAAAGATTTATATTTCTGAAGACTTAGTTGTAAGAAAAATCTGTATGTTAGGAACATAAATGAGTTATACTGGGACAGCAAATAAAGACATTTTTCCAGTGAAGTCTTGCTTTATCCACAAGTTTAAGTACATTATCAAAACCATGGGCAGACAGCACTTGTCATTAGGGTTGCCACCTTTTCAAATGGCCAAAGTGGGACATTTTTGGTACAGACATCAGATTTTACAGGCCGATACATACCCACGGCCAGTACAAAGGACAGAACTTAACTTTTTTGCCTAAATAAAAGCTTATTCTTGTAGCATTTTAGTTGCTTATTCTGTTTCGTGTAACATTTAGGTATTTCAGATACAGAATAACTGTTTTATGCAACTATTACATAAAATATAAGAAATAATTTTGTCCTAAAATCTCAGGACATTTGCCATTTTTACAATTTTTTGTCAGGACACAACTGCCCAAAGAGGGACTGTCCCTCGCAAATTAGGACAGGTGGTAACCCTACTTGTCATGTGCTTTGCTTGTCCTTTGAAGTAATAGTCAACCAATGAATGAGTAGAGCTGACCGCTTTCATACCATGTAGGTTTATGGGATGGAAGGGTCTGGATTTTTTTAATGACTACAAATTTGACCTCTTAACAAAGCCCCAATTTTATACAAGAAAATATAAATGGACATTGGAATGTTTTAACCAGCATGTAATGGAAATACAGATAAAGCTTTCATAAGCCTTTTGAAATCCTGTGAATTACAGTACTGCCAGAGTGAGAGTTATTTTAGTGCATTAGTATTGCATGGAATATCAGGAGTGATTAATAATACCTTATTTTTCTGTTTTGAGTGTGGAGTTTTCTTTTAAGTCTGCTGCCACCATGTCTGATAACTTAGTTTTGGGAGTGGAGACCACGTTATGAATGGGAACTTCAGAAAGTAAACAGTTTCTAAAGACAGCTGGAATTCATGACAGGTAACTCATTCCAGCCAAATCTGCTAACATGTTTTGATGGAGTAATCGGAATATTAGATCAGGAAGGGTCTTTGGACAACAGCTGCTTATATATTGGCAAGAAATTTGATGTGCCATACTGTAGTTTAGTGAAAAAAATTCAAAGACTTGGACTGCCCCTGGGTGGCATTGTGTGAAAAATACTGAAATGATCATAATAGATGGGGCCATTCAGGAGAAAAGTTGGGTATCACAGAGGATATCACTGGGATTACTTGTTTTGTGTGTCCATATAAACAGTAATGTTAGGACTACTGGAAAAGTCTGGGTTTTTTCTGATAATGTAAAGTTACGTAACAAGGATGATGTGTAAGAATGTTTAAAAAGATGAGTATCTTGCTGGTAATTTTGGGGAAAGAGCAGTTGTCTAAAATGTGATATCTTAAATTTATTGTGCAAACAGTAAAATGAAAAAAAAAATAGTCTACGAAAAGAGTAAATGGATTGGAATGAAGAGCTCAGATGAAGATATTACATCAATAAATGAGAAAAGGTTTCCAGATTAGTTGTATTGGCAGCATACTGACAGTCAAGCAGACATGAAAGAGATGCAAAAAAGGCTGGTGGAGTGCTATGATACAAAGGAAAGGGTATTTCCCCTCTGTATGGGCAGTTGGGCAGTCCCATCTACAATACTGTGTGAAATTCTGCTGACTTCATCTTTTCTTAAAACATAAACTGTCTAGAGGTAGTTTAGAGGAAGGCAACAGAGCAGAAAAAAAAATACATGGTCTGCATCAGAATCTGTAGTTTTGAAAAGCGAGAGTCTGCTGTGCAGAACAGAGGCACAAACCCCTGACTGCAACACAGAAAACCTGGGTTTATCTTTGTAGAACAGAGTGTGTGTGCTGTGTCTTTAAGAAGCGTTTCAAGGACTGAACGTGCATATATAAATAGCGAGCATGTTCTATACTCTGTGCCATTTTGAGAGTGCAGCCAGAGAGTGAGTATGTATGAATGTATTAGCTAGTGTGTTTATAAGTTTACCTAAGTTAAAGCATTAAGCCTCAATCCTGATATATTTGCACATAATAAAGCTGCTTGAACAGAACCCATAAAGTCTTGTCTATTGTGTCGTGACTAGACGAGCGACATGGAGTCTGAAGAGGGATGCTAGAGACTGATATTCAGAGCCACGAGGTGCAGAGACAACAGTGCAGGTAAACTAAGGGAAACGCGCACAAAAAGGAGCCATAAAAGCACCAAAGGTAACGAAAAATTGCACACAGTTTATTTTATAAAAAAGATGAAACAGAGCATTGCAAGGGCACAAACCACATTATTAAACAAGTGAAAATGCACAAAAGGTTCACTGATTAAGCAAAGTGTTTAAGATTAAGTTATTTAATAAAACGATTGTGAGGAAAAGCTCATAAAGGGTCAGAAATTACCTCCTGAGTTGCAAAACAAGTATGTTTAAAGCAAAACAGCCATGTTTAGAGTAAAACGGGCACAAGAAAAGTGCAATGGGCATGAAAAGAGAGTAAACGAGCAAAACAAATATAATAAGGGCAAAAAAAGGGCACAGTAAGTGTAAATGAAGCAAGATGACCATGTTTTGGGGAAAGTGCTGTGTTTTAGCATAACTATAACTTTGTATTGTATTGAGGGCGTACGTAAAGTTATTCAAAGTATCTCAAACTGTGTAAAAGTGCTTACTGTGTGTGCTTATCACTGTGCATTTATTCTGAAGAGTCTGTTAGTGTGCAAAGTGCAACTATTTCATGAAGTACAGTCAAAGTACAGCCATTTCAAAAAGTTTCTTCTGCTGGGTGTGTCTGTTTGCAAAGCGCCACCATAACAGAGTGTGTCTTGTCCTGTAAAGAGTTACTTAGTGAAGTACGGCCATTTTGGGGAAGTTTCAGTGTGTTGTGTATTGTTTATTCGCAAAATGCAATTGCTTTGAAATGTTTCTTACTCTGATCTTCTCCTGCCCAGCTCATTTGTACAGTGTATTTATTTGATATGTTTCTTACAGTATGGTGATTTCAAAAGTATTACAGTCCCCGAGAGACTTGTTTTGCAAAGTTCAGTTATTCAGAGGCTTGCTGTGCTATTGGGCATAATTACAAGTACTGGCATAGATTTCTGGCCTATGTGTATGTGTGTATGTCTGTGCATATTTGCAAAATCCTTCACTGGTATATGTTGATATGGCGGATGGATTTTGAAAGCCCTCACCACTTGCATTTGATCAGAATGTTGCAGAGAATTGGAGAATATTTTAGAAAGAGTACAATATTTTCTATACAAGCAGCTCATTTAAACAAAGATGCACGCACCAGGGCATTCATTTTGCTAAACCTAGCTGGGTTAGAAGCCATAGAAAGAGAGCATTCATTTGTGTATGCACCAGCAGTATGTGAAGGAGAAGGTGAAAATCATCATATTGTTGTACAGGCTGAATCGGGTAAGACCCTGAGTGTTTGAAGGGCAAATTCAGAGAAATGTCTAACCCTTAGACAAATATTAGATTAGAGAGGCACTTGTTTTATGCAACAGATCAGAAACCAGGGGAAAGATTTGCAGCTTATATAACTGACCTGAGAAACAAAGCTAAAACGTGTCGGTTTGATGACTTAAAAGATGAGTTGACAAAGGACAGGCTTGTGTGTGGTATTAACAGTGCTGCAGTGAGAAAGATTTTGCTTTGTGACAATGATTTAACATTAAGCAAAGTTACAGAGATTTGTCAAATCCATGAAGTTACAGAAAGGTACAGAAGTATGCTTGCAAGTGATGAGTATGGTTTCAAATAGCTCTAGAGTAAATATAGACAGTATGCAACATGTGGCAAACAGAAGCAGGCCTAAGCACATGGCAGCTACAGCCGCTGCTGGTTTACCAGGGAAACCATGTAGTTTTCCAACAAGTTCTAAGAAAGGTGCATGCTCTGTGGCAGTACAAGTGTGAGTCAGCAAAACGCAAGTGCAACCTTATTGTTAACTGTCGTAATTGTGGAGCCAATCATTGCGTTTGGTCAGCAATGCTGCAAGTGTAGGAAATGGAGTAATTTTCAAAAGTTTTGCAAATCAAGTAAACCTTACACAGTTATAAAGAAAGGTCACTCTAGAAAGCAAACTGATCAAGTAGAATTGTAGCAGTCTACTTCCTACGTAGATGGTATATCTCTATTGATGCAGTGAATTTGTTAACGAGAAATCCACCAATCTCAAAGTAGACACTGGTTCAAAGTGTAATGTTCTGTCAGTAGATACTTTTGCCAAAGTGAGAGCTAATGATGTGGCCAGTTGTGCGAAACGTGTTGCTTATGGAGGTGAAGAAATTCAAACCGAAGGCTCAGTGGTACTTTCATGTTATTTGTCCAAGAACTGCTACAACTTGTGTAGTTAGAAGACCCATGCAGTCATTATTGAGTCCCAGAGGCAGTATGAGAATGAATCTGCTTTTTTTACCAAAGAAGTTCATCATATAGGTTCATAGGTTCATAGGTTTATACTAGGCTATCTGCCCTAAGGCATTTATAAGCCTAGCCCAAATTTTTTTGTGGCTTACGCCACCCCTTATATGAAAATAAGCACATCTCCTAGTTCCCGTTTTACTGAAGCTGTTTTCTCAGAGTATGCTAATGTTTTCTATGACAAGTTGGGCAAACTTCCAGTTTTGTATCCTATGAAACTAGATTCAGAGGTCAGTCCAGTGGTCAGACCAGCAAGAAAAGTTCCGTTAGCCATGCAGGATACAGTTCAAGCTCAGCTGAATAAAATTGTGCAACAAGGTGAAATTTGCCCAGTTACAGAACAAACTGAATGGGTTTCACCCATGGTAGCAGATCACAAAAAAGGCTCAGACAAAATCAGAATATGTATTGACCCAAGAGATTTGAACAAACCATTGAAGAGACCGCATCATCCAATGCGTACTGTCAAAGAGGTCGCAGCGCTAATACCGAATGCCACTTTCTTTTCTGTCTTGGATGCAAAGAGTTCATTTTGGCAAGTGATGCTTGATTGCAAATCCTCATTACTGACAACTTTCAGTACGCCATTTGGCAGATATAGATTCCTCAGGATGCCATTTGGAATAAATTCTTCAAGTGAAGTCTTTCGGCGTGCAATGCAGCAAATTTTTTCAGGTTATCCCGGTGCCATAATAGTAGATGATTTATTAGTCAGAGGCAAGGGTGAAGCAGAGCATGACAGAAACCTTAAGAGAATTCTATACAGAGCACATGAAGTGAACTTAAAGCTCAATCCTCTGAAGTGCAAACTCAGACTACCAGAAGTTACATATGTAGGTCATGTATTTACTAGTACTGACTTGCAACCAGACCCATCTAAACAAGCAGACATTCTCAAGATGCCAGCTCCAGATAATGTTCAAGCTCTGCAATGTTTTCTTGGTATGGTCAACTATTTAGGCAAGTTTGCACCAGACTTCAGTGAGTTGGCAGCACCTTTGAGAGAGTTGACACATAAAAATGTTACATGGTCTAGGTTATACCAGCACCAGAAACATTTGATGACCTTAAGTGGAAAATTGCCACTCCACCTTTATTAAGATACTATGGTGTTAATAAACCAGTAACCCTTTCCTGTGATGCTTCCAAATTTGGTCTTGGCCCAGTCATTCTTCAAGATGGCAGACCAGTAGCCTATGCATCAAGAACTCTTACCCAAACTGAAATGCAGTATGCACAAATTGAGAAAGAACTTTTGGCAATAGTGTTTGCATGTTCAAAGTTTCATGACTATATATATATATATATATATATATATATATATATATATATATGGTCGAGCTCTTCAGATTGAAACCAAAACTGATTGATTACCAACCTATAGTTACTATTTTAAAGAAGCCTATGCATTCCACTCCAGCAAGATTACAAAGAATGATGCTCAAATTGCAAAAGTACAACTTCAAAATGGTCTTTGCAAAAGGCAAACTTCTTTATCTCGCTGATACCTTTTCCAAATCACCCAGAAATAAAATAGAACAGCTTCATGAAGAGAATTTTGACTTTGACATCATGGAAGTGCGTAATTTTTTTACCAAGAGACTTGATGAGCTGAGAAATCATACAAAGACTGATCCGTTGCAGATGCTCAATCACTATATTAATGTCGGATGGCCGTCAAAGCAATCTAGTGTACCACCTGAAGTGCAAACTTATTTTCCTTACAGAGACGAGATGTTGATGAAAGATGGCATTATTTTTAAAAGTCCTAAAATTGTTGTTCCTACTTCCTTACAGCAAGAGTATATCCAAATTTTGCATCGTGGTCACCCAGGTTCCAAATCTATCAAAAGAAGGGCGAGAGGACATGCATTCTGGCCTTCTTTAGCAAAAGATATTAATAAAGTACTTTCATCTTGTTCAGTGTGTAAGTCAAACTACTGAACTACCTTGGTTAACAGTAGCCACTGATAGATTTGAGTGGAACAATCAGCATTACTTAGTATTGATAAACTCTTATTCAAAGTGGTTTGAGATTGATTTACTACCTAACCTAACGTCCACTGCTGTTACTACTAAGTTGAAACATCATTTCTCAGTCCATGGTAGTCCACACAAAGTTATTTCTGACAATGGTACTCAATTTGCTAGTCAGTTGTTTCAAAAATTTGCAAGAGAATGGGACTTTGTACATTTTACTAGTAGTCCTGAATATCCACAGTCAAATGCTGTAGCTGAACGTGCAGTACAGAGTGCAAAACAATTATTGAAAGGTCAATACCGATGTCTTTTTGAATTGACTTAATCTCAGAAACATATCCATGATGATATACTTGGTTCACCTGCTCAGAGACTTCTATCTAGGCAAACCAGGACAACACTGCCTATAGGTTCCAGTTTGTTGAAGCCTAAAACTAAGAACAACAAGACAATTAGAGCTCAACTATTCAGAAAGTGTTCTTTCCAGAAGTCCAGCTGTGATAAATAGAGCAGATTTCTTCATCCATTGAAAGGAGAGACACAGTGAGGATACAAACAGCAAAAGGTTTTGACTGGATTGGTCAGGTTACAGGTATATGTACCGAGCAAAGATCCTACTTCGTAGAATCTGAGAGTGTGGAGTACGGGAAAAATTGCATCAGAATCAATATTGCAGCATTGTTCCTGTGATACAGAGTCTAGATCTCAGAGCAACCTTGACAATGTTCCTGTTCCAGAACGTGTCTTAATTTCTACTTCCATTTTTGTTGATATTCCTGATGTCCCAAAAGTTGAACATTCCTTAGAGGTGGTCCAGTTGCTATGTCACACGATTTGGTCATATTTCCAGATGTACTGTGAAATGCACAGTGACCTGGAATTAACTGTATTTATGTGTAGTTCTGTATAATTGCATGACCAAGAATTATTTATATCGATTGCATGTCAATTACTGTTTTCATCATTTCATGACTTATTTCTCAAAGAGGGAGGATGTAGAACAGAGTGTGTGTGCTGTGTCTTTAAGAAGCATTTCAGGGACTGAACATGCATATATAAATAGCGAGCATGTGCTATACTCTGTGCCATTTTGAGAGTGCAGCCAGAGAGTGAACATGTATGAATCTAATAGCTAGTGTGTTTATAAGTTTACCTAAGTAAAAGTATTAAGCCTCAATCCTGATGTGTTTGTACATAGTAAATCTGCTTGAATAGAACCCACAAAGTCTCGTCTACTGTGTCGTGACTAGAAGAGCAACAGTCTTGTTGCTTGGGAGTTGGAGAAGCTAGCAAGAGAGAGAATGGGATGCTTATCCTGGGGGTTCAGCTGGGGCTGTACAAAGCAGTTGCAGTGAACACAGCCATGGGATATGCACACAGTTCACCAACACTATGGTAAGTCTTCAACAACAGTTTACAGAAACATGGACGTGCACCGAGAAAGCATAGGCACTCCTCCATGCCATCAGTACAAATACCCTGCCATCAATACATATGACTGCTTCCCTGCAGGTCCTCTGATTAGTCATGCGGCTGGCAGTTGCAGGGGAGTGGTGACTAATTAGGTGGGCACATTAGGTTATAAGGTAGAGAATACATGCTGATATTGACCCACCATTTGTGAGCCCTAGGAATGACACAGTCAAACTGCCTGTGGCTAAGGAATTCCAAGCTACATAGGTGGCATATAGGCTGCAGAAAGACAAGACTCCACGGGAGGTGTAGGTATGGCAGCCTCCATACCTTCCTGTATGATGGTGTCTTCCATTTAGGTCTTGCCCAGAACAATGAGCAAGTGTCACAATGACTGGGCTTAAGATCAGTAGGAGGACTGATAGTCAATAAGCAGTGAGGTAAAAAGGGCATAGAAAAAATAGTCTTGAAAAATGAAGGCAGAGATAGGAAAATCTTTCAGAGTACATCAAGGGTATGCGAGTCAAAGTGGATACTGTATTTCAAAAACAGAGATATATGAGAACAAGAAGGTATAATTTGAAGATGCAAGATGGATGGCTTGGGGGTTGGTTGTGAGGAGATATTTTTTTCAGTGAAAGGGTAGTGGATGACTGGTACATCTTACTTGAAAATCTATTCAAAAAATAGTAACAGAATTCAAGCATGCATGAGACAAACATAATACATATATTTATGAGGGGGAGGACAACGTTCATTAGGAAGGATCCACACTTTATTGGTTATGTATGAGTATGACCAGATTAGGTTGGTCAGGCAGTGCTTAACTGCCATCATACTCAGCTTTTTCTACAGCTGAAGTACACGTGAAGCATGAAGAGAAAGTTTTTATCCTGTATGTCTGACTCCTGTCTGTCTCACCTGTGGGGGTTTAGTAAAGAAGCAAGTTTCTTTTTCATTGCCTCTGGGAATGAATCTGCATGTTTCAGGTTATGTGCTGTGTAAGTAAACAGTTTCTACGCCTACTTTGAGCTAAATAAGCTGCTACAGCTCTCTGGTTCCAGAATCTGGTTATAAGAAATGATGCGTGTCAGAGCCATAGTTGTAGCCTGGGCAGTAAAGCATCTTGTAAGTGGTAAAAGATCTTTTTGCATGAATGTCAGTCTTAAAGATAGACCATTGTTGCTCACCTGCATAGTCAGTTTTAAGGGGATCTTTGCCAGTAGATGCAGAGAAGGTAAAAGAGAAAAAAATCTCCTTCTCTAATGTCCTTTGTGGGGGGAAAAGAATACTACATAGTCCAGTTTGTTTCTCCACCAGAGGCAGATTCAAGTCTTGAAGCCATTTCCTCCCAGTCATGTGGTTCTGTTCGAATTAACATTTGGTGAAACCATAAATCATACTGGGAAGTACTTTTTATTTACAGTTTGATAATCAGGTAAGTGAACTGGTCTACTGACCCTTTTTAGTTATAACCCAGGTACAAAGCATATCAGGAAGACGCAATAAATAACAGCACAGGGCTTCAGATAAAAAGGCAGTGTAGTCAAGTATAGGGTTTATATAAAAGGCAGTGCATTAGAGAGAGTAAGCTATACAGATATTACATGTAAAAAGAGCACTGCAAACAAAATTATAATAGATTGGTGTAAATGAATTGTGATAGTTACAAAAATGGAGTGGTAAAGGGTTAACGTGAAAGGTCTAACTAGTATCACATATGCATGTCATTTAGATTCCTTCTGAGAAATTTCCTGGGATTTTTTTTGAAAGAAGAAGAAGACTTCTTTAAGAAAGAAAATGTTACTGCTTCATCTAACAATCAAGGGGTATGCAGTCTTAAATGTGCTTATGAACCTGTGGGTGTACCTTCTGAGGCTTCCATCACAGGGTGGTACTTAGGATGCCTCCATTAATGGGTTACAGGGTGGTATTTAGAAGGCATCCCTGGTTAAAGAATAAAAGCAATTCAGATATTGCAGCACATGTATTTGATGCCCTCATCTCTATGATCTTCTTCACAGTAAATAATATCATCATCATCATCTATCTCTTTTTCCCATTTTTCTATATGGGGTTGGGGTGTCATATCAACTATCACCATTTCTCTCTATTCATTGCCACTCTCCTACCTTCTTTGACAGTCATATGGCTTCTCTCGCACAATCCATCCATCTCTTTTCTGGCTGCCCTTGATTCGTTTTACCTTCTTCTTCTTGTCTGCCCCACATCTTCTCCATATTTTCTTTTACTTCCCTGCAGATGTGCCTGAGCCACTGTGATGTGTTCTGTTTGACCTTCTCTGCAACTGGAGCTACTTGGACTTCTGCTCTGATGTCCTCATTTTTTCATCTGTCCTGGTGTGCATCCTATCACCTGTCTTGGACGCTTCAGCTCCATCATCTCTTAATTCATTAACTGCTCTGCCTCCACTGCCCAGGTTTCTTTGCCATGCAGTAGTACTAGTTGAACCTCTGTTTTGTACACCTTACCCTTCAGTTCCTTTGGCATTCTTCTTTCACAAACTACGCCTGACAGTTTGTGCTAGTTTTCCTACAGCCCTTCTGATTCTAGCTTTGAATTCCTCATTTAGACTTCTGTTGTCCTAAGCCACCACTCCAAGATACATGAAGCCTGTTAACTTGTTACACTATTTTCCCTTCTTTCTCAGTTTTCAGCTTCTTCTGATTTCCCCTTTGCTGTTATTACAACCGTCTTATCTGTACTCAGTTTCATCCTCTTTGCCTTCAGTTTTTCATTCTATTCCCCTATCATTTGCTGAGTGCTGTAATGTCACATTGGCTGCATAATGTAGCAGCTTTGTTGATCATCCCCTCTGTCCTGTTTGCTAATATAGTCCGTCATTAGTATGAACAGTAATGGACTCGGAGCCGAACCCAGATGCACACACGCTCCCACTGGTAACCCCTCTGTGAGCCCGAACACTGTTCGTACATGTGTCATTGGGTCCTTGTACATAGCTTGCACTTTTTCTACCAATGTGTCTGGGATTTGTAACCGTTGAAAGATTGTCCAAATCATCTTTCTTGGGGCCTTGTCATATGCTTTCTTCAAGTCTATGAACACCAAATTGGACTTTTTCTCATCTCTAGTTTCTTCACAACTATATGTCTTAGTGCAAACATTAGGTCAGTTGTGCTGCTGAAACCAAACTGATCATCTCCCATCTTACTTTCTGCTTCTTTGTGTATTTGTTTATTACACTCTCTAGAACTTGCAGGATTTTGCTAGCGTTGTACTGCCCACAGTTGTGGATGTCCCCTTTGTTCTTTTACACTGGCACCAGTATGCTTATTCTGCAATCATCTGCGATGCACCTTTCTTTCCATACTGTCATGAATACCTCCTAGAGCAATTTCTCCCCTACCTCACCCAACAACTTTATCATATCTGTTGTGACCTCATCTAAGCCTGCTGCTTTTCCTGGCTTCACTTCCTTAGTGCTGTTCTTACTTCTTCTATGGTGGGCTTCTCTTCTTTTCTCATAGGCTGTGTCTGGGCAGCACAGGTTCTGTGGAATTTTCTTCATTCAGAAACTGCAGGAAGTACTCCTTCCATCTGCCTTTAATGTCCTGTGGACTAGTGAGCATGTCGTTGCTGGCATCCCTTATGAAGGATGTCTATAAGGCAAAGACAGAAAGCTAAAGTTTCTTTGTGCCATATGATGAATCACTTTCCAGAAGCCGATAGGGTGCCCCTGATCTCTTGTACTTTGCTATTGAAACTCCAGTCTTAGCCTCTTTTGTTAGGCTAAGAAGGAATACTGGTTGGCTGGTATGTCTTTTCTGTCTTCCATTTTTTTCTGCAGTCCTCCTTTCGTTTGATGACTTCCTTGGCTTCTGAATTCTACCACCACTATTTCTTATGTACCTTATTTATTTTACATTTTTTACCGGAAGTATCCGACTGAGCCAAGAAAAGGCTCATTTTCAGTGGAGGCCTGGGGATAAAAGCTCCACAATAAAAAATTAGAATACAAAACACAGAAATGTATTTATTTATTTTTAATATGTTGCGTAGTAGAACAATGATACAAATTTACATAGAAGAGAAGACGCACAATGGTAGTACAAATAATGCAATGAGGACAGTAGGTCACACATTTTACACATTATAATGCAAATTCTTGAATGCACACATAAGAAACAAAAAAACAATAGTGTGTTACTACTTTGGGGTGAGGTAGTGGCCTCACCAGATATTAAACAAGTGGACTATGTAGAATATAGTAGTAAGCTGGGGGCCATCCTGGTGCTGATCAGTAGCATAGATAGTTTTTATTCAAATGGGTCCTGAGAAGGGTTTTGAATTTGGAGGGGTTAGCTGTGAACAGAATGGGCCAGGGAGTTGAGTTCCAAATTTTGCAGATGTGCTTTGAGAACAAGCCATCCCCATAACTATTACTGGTATTAGGGACTTCTAGAAGAAGTTTGTTGGATGAGTGGAGGGGCCCTACTGCAAGTGTAGGGTTTTACTGGGTTTTTAAGAGGAGGGCACTTATCTGGTAGGTAGATGATGGAATGTCAAATTGTAAGTTGGTTGAGGTATAATAGGTTTGGGAGTTCCAACCTGTCCAGTTTGTGGAGAGCTGAACAATCATGTGTTCTGCAAAGAAAGATGGCAGCAAACCTGGCTATTTTATTGTAGCAGGCTTCCAGTTTATTCAAATTTTGTTTTCTTTAAATTTGTGAAAATTGGGGAGGCATATAACAGCGCAGATAGTAGGTGGGTTCAGGCAATTGCTGTTTTGCTGGTATGGGTGATGAGTGGTTTGGCTCTGTAGAGTACCCCGAGTTTAATGTGGACCTTCTTGATTGTTTGGGATATATGCAGGTCAGAGCTGAGAGATTTGTCAAAGGTGACACCTAGGAGTTTAGTGTGGTCTGCTGGCTCTATTTTGGTGTTAGTGGAGAAGAAGCCGAAAGTGGTGGAGGATTGAGATATTTTATTGTTGGTAAATAATAGCAGTTTGGTTTTGTTGGCGTTGAGTATTAGTTGATTGGCGGAAAAGTAGTGTTCAACATCTGTGAAGGCTTTTTGTGTTTTTGGAGGAGTTCAGGGATCAAGGTGGCTGAGCAGATAAGCATAGAATCATCTGCATATTGTATAATGCCAGCTGATCTGGTGGATGGCTTGAGATCATTTGCAAAGATTGAAAAGAGAAGTGGGCCAAGTATGGAACCTTGGGTTATGCCTACAGAAACTGGTAAAAGTGTGGATATATTTTCTAGCCATTTTACAGCTTGCTGTCTGACAAGTAGCTGTGGTAGGTATTGTCAGGGGACTGGAGGTGTTTTGATTTAGTAGTAATAGCATGGAATTAGTAAAGTGAGAGTTGAATTGTGTGGCTATGATTTCAGTGGTGTTTAGGAAGAGGGGTTAGGGGTAGAGGAATGTTTGGGATTGAGAAGTTGATTTATAGAGGTCAAGAATGTTGGGGGTTATTTAGATGTTTCTGTTGGGCTGTTGAATAGTGGGGGGGGGTCTGTTTTTATTTGCTTTTTGACTTTGTTTCTTAATTGTTGGTAGGTTTGGATGGTTGTTTGGTTTCTGGTGGCCTGGTAGTGGGACCATGCTCTGTCTCTTTGTTTCATAAGGAATTTAGTGTGTTTTCTTAGCCACAGGGTTGATCTAGATTTTATGTGGATTTTCCTGATGGAGGCTACTTTGTCTAGGATTTCTAGGAATGTGTTGTTAAAGTACTGATTTGCATTATGTAGTGAGAGGTATTTTAGTGAGGACCAGTTAATTTGTTTCAAGAGAGAGTTAAAGATGTCTGTTGAGAAATTATTTGTGTTATGGATGTGTTTGTATATGATGGATGTTTTGGGGTTTACTTTGTGTCTTACAGGGTAGGTGAGTCTGAGATCACTGAGGGTGTCTGAGCGACACCCAGAGTGTTGACATAAGGAGGGTCTATTATTGAGAATCCACTCAAGTGTGGATTGTTTTTTGCTGTGCTTGTCAGTCCTAGTTGGGGTGGTGATGAATTGGGTAAAGCCAAAAACACTTTTATAAATTTGATGTTTTTTCTGAAGAACAGGAAGACCAGCCTAGATTGAAATCACCAGTGATGATTGTTTCTTGGTTAAAGCTGGTTGCTGCCCAATTAAGGAGATTTTTGATTATTGATGAGTTGCCGCCAGGGGGTATGTAGACTGCAAAAATGATGGTGTGTTTGTTATTGTTTAGTTGTAGGCTGGTTACAAGTGCTTCTGAATTAATTGGATTGGAGGAGTATTTATCTAATTGCTCTAGGGTGAATGTGCCCTTGTAGCTAATTGCAATGCCACTGCCTCGCTTGTTGATCCTGTCTAATCTGTGAATACTGTAACCGCGGGTAAGTAGCTCACTATCTTTGGTGTGCGGTTTTAACCAGGTTTCCGTTAAAACAACTAGGTATTTCCATACCTGACTCAATTATATATCTTTTCTATAGTCTTTCTGCATGCTGTTTTGAGGCATTGTTCTTCACTCCACATATTTCCTCTTCTTCCTGAGATGATAGAGCCATGAATGTTTCCTTGGACTGTTATGCTTTCTCTTCTGTCACCTTCCAGGTCTTCAGCCTAGTTTATGTTGACCTTAGAGGCATCTCTGACCTCTGCTTGCAGTTGATTCTGGCAACCAGTATTTTATGCTGTGGGCCAGTTGTTTCACTGGGGATGACTTTGCAATCATTGATTCTACCCCAATGCCTTACTCAGAGGAATTCTACCTGAGTTGCATATTGGCCACTTTTATACGTGACATTGTGACTGTCTCTCTTGCTGAACCATATGTTGGTCACAATCAAGTCATTTGACAGCCATAAGTCTAGAATGGCCTCTCTGCCTTTATTCCTGTTGTCTCAACCATGTGGACCCATTCAGTAAACATAATCCTGTTCTGTCTTAATATGTGCATTCAGGCCCCTTGTTATCATCATTAACCCATGTTGTCCTGCTTTATCTAGCCAGTCCAGCAACTGCTGTCTGACATTACTCTTCCTCACTATCGAGACCCCACTATGGGGCATAGGGTGACATTTTGAATACTGCCCTGTCCTTATACTAGAGTCTGATTGCCATGAGTCTGTCACTAATTCTGATGACATCCCTTACTGGTTTCTGATGCTTCTCCCTCACCACAGTTCCCACACCATTTCTAGTCTGTCCACCCCCTTGAGTAGTAGACTCTGGATCCCAAGCCATTTGGTTTTGCTGCCCTGCCCTTCTGTGTTGTCTCATGGATACAGGGGATTTCCAGCTTCCTCTTTACCATCATGTCACCCACTTCTTAGTTGCGTCTTGTCAGTGAACCTCTATTGAGTGTAGGAATCCTTAGTTCATGTTTGGATTGTTGACTGGTTTTACTTCCATCTTTTGTTCAACAGAGCTATCCCAGGTAACCAAAGCTGAGCAACTGGACACCATTCAGCGGGTTACTTACTGGCCCGGGACTGCTTTGCTTTTTATGATGGGCACACAGTACAGTTGAATTTGACACTAGAAAATCTCACTTCTCCCCTCCCCCACATGCACAGACTGAGTCAGCAGATCCAGAATACTTTTCTAGAAATCCTTTTCCTTAATGTTAGCCACTTCTGGCGGAAGATCCATGTTTTCTTGAATATTAAACCTTCATTCATACCTGAGGTGGTATCCAATGTTTCACTGAATGAGTCCATTCAAATTCTAGTTATTTTTAACCAAATTACCAGGAACACTTCTTGTATAGTTTGGATGTTCAAAGACAATTGATGTTATAATAGACAGCCTCATTATTTCCAAAAAAAAAAAAAAAAAACAGTCAAGATTTGTTTGGTGACAAACTGAGCTTTGCTAATTTAAGTGGCTAACTCATATTGTTTTCTTTTATGATAAGTGTTGCATTTTAATGATACTTGAATGTCCCAACTCCCATTAAAAGACATTCTACTAGGATATCAGACACATTTACAGCATATGTTATATACTATACAAATCTACTTCATGTGGGACTTGTAGAAAGCCTCACTGTGCACTGTTATTCCAACCTTTTATTATACATTACAATCTGCAACTAGGTCTGATGGTAGAGCACGTGTTTGGCATGGCTCTGCCTTAGGGGACCCTTTAACTGGCTGCTTCTCAGAGGTATTACAAATAAAGCTTAAGTGGGTAAATCTGAGGCAGATACAATGTAGGAGACCTTAGGAAAAAAAAACTGCTGTAGGAATAATGCAGAACACTTTTATTGAAGACATTTGGTTGTTTCATCACCTACTGTAAAATTAGAGGGTGTATATTGTAACACTATAAAATTAAAGGAATGTGTATCATCAGAATCACATTATATGCTTATAAAGGGCATTACTATCCAGCTTTCTCTGTATTTCAGGTAGATGTCACAAATTAGTTTAATTTTCTGTTAGTTTTGCCAGTATAGAAAGCCAGACAGAAATTACATAAGGCAATGCATATCAAATTTATAGAATTACAGTCTGAGTAAGCAGAACATTTATATGTATGTTTTATAACTGGGTGTGCAGATGTATTATTTCTGTGTGTAAATTTACAAAAACTACAATTATTACAAGGAAAAGTCCCGTTTTGTTGATTTATTCGCCTTGCATCTGTTTGATCTAATTCCATAGCTTTTGCTTTAAATTCATACCTTTTTATAACTAAACTCGGCTCTCTCTCCTATATGTTTATGCAACTCTTCAATACTTCTAAGAATATGCCAATGCTTGTTTGTAACATTTTTAACCATATTAGTGCATGTGTTATAAGGTATAGTAAACTTTCTACTACTAGATGAATTAATTTTTCCATTACTGTTAAACTGCACCTTCCTTGAAAAAAATAATTTACTCATAGCGGATTGCTCCCTCTTAATTTCATTCTTATTACTTATTAAATCCAATTCATTATAACCCCTCTCTTTAAAATCTGTAATAAGGTCTTCCATCTGTTCCTTAAGCACCTCATCTTCTGTATTTAATCTAGCTACTCGTAACATCTGACCCCTAGTTACATTATCCAAAATATGCTTAAGGTACATTATTGATCTATGCAAGTATATGTTTTTCTTAAGTTCACTGTCCTGCTTTGTTATATTAATATCAAAAAAATTAATATCATGTACAGAGATACATTTCTTAAAGTGCAGGAATCCAACAGTATTCATCAAATAGTCAATGCATAAATCAAGTTCAATTACATTTCCACCCCAAACAACAAAAATATCATCCACAAAACATCTATAGAAGTATACAAGATGTAAATATTCATTCTTCTCGAAGAAAACATATTCCTTCTCCCACACGGTCATAATTATATTGGCATATGTGTTAGCTACCAGAGTTCCCATGGCTACACCTTGCTTCTGTAGATATAATTTTCCATTAAACAGAAATACATTATTGACAAGCACCATTTCCAAGAGCTCACAGGTAACCAGGTAATACGTGAAACTGCATCCAGACTTAACTGATTAATGTTACAAATGACTGTCACCGAAGCAAAACAATATACTTAAAATATCAGTGGATTTTTAAACAGGGTCATTGTAATGCCAAAGCTTCCCATGTTCCTTCATCTTGTTCTTTTTTTTGAGAATTGTTTAATAAATCTTGTTTTTCTTACAGTTATTTTTGCGCTCTTATAGTTCTTTCTGTGTTTTGACTGTTTTGCATCAGTAGCACATAGGTACGCTACACATTTGTCTCCCAAACCACTGAAGAGAGTGTACACCAATGTCCATTACTTATGGGAGACTTGTGCCACTTTTACCATTTCCTTTACTGGGACAAGGCCGGAGTTAGATTTTGTAGAAGTTAAAAAAGCTGCTATAGAAGAAATGGGGGACTAGAGCTGTTAGTAAGTAAACCCAAATGTTATTTATGTTACAATGACCTCTGAGACAGGTGTACTTTCCTTCATCTTTCTAGCACAAATACCAACATTCGTAACAAAATGTTCTTTTTTGCATGGTTGCAGAAGTGCATTGCTTTTGCTACATAAAAATGTCTTCCCATCCATGATTGCTGTATGTAGACAGTGTAAGCCTTTGACTGTTTTTATCTATTTCTCTATGAGCTGTTGAGGGAGACTGTGACATATTCTGACTTCTAGATGAAATTTCATCAGTATTAGCTTCCTCAACTTTTCTTGACATCGGCCCTTCCGTGAGTATGAAACCTCTGTATGCTGTTTTTAGTGCATGTCAACTCACTGAAAGTATTTAAGTAATAATACTGAATTAACAATGCCTAAATATCAGAAATGCTGAAATGTTAGTGTTGAAGTCAAACAACCTACTCCCCAACATGTAGAAAACTGGACTTGCCCCACACAACTGGCAGGACCCACGTTAACACTTATCCCTGAGTTTCACTGACAGGGGTGTGATATATTGTTTGTTGACTGGCTGCATACTGGTGCAGTGTATATATGTAGTACACGTATGCTACTTCTAGATATTTTGAGCTTGGCTTTGTAAAGTTTCAACATTTTGACATTTCAGGATTTTGTGTACACTGTTATGACTTTCAGTCATATCTTTTGAGGAAGCTAGATGTGATAGAGATGAAGTTTCTGAAATGGGTGGTAGGATGCACAATGTGGGACAGATGAAGAAATGAGCACATCAGAACAGAAGTCCGAGCAGCTCCAATTGCAGAGAAAGTCAAAGAGAACAGATTGTGGTAGTTTGGGCACCTG
Organism: Protopterus annectens; assembly: GCF_019279795.1. NCBI lineage: Eukaryota > Metazoa > Chordata > Ceratodontiformes > Protopteridae > Protopterus > Protopterus annectens. The sequence continues at coordinate 1,647,239,975 of NC_056744.1, read as the reverse complement.
TGCAGTAAAGCGGAAGACAGTCTATTGAAGAAGATTTGGGGTAGACAGAAGAAGGCAAAAGGAAGTGAGGCCATCCAGCAAAGAGCTGGATGGATTGTGAGAGAGACCTGCAACAGTCAAGCATAACTGTTGAAGAAGACAGGAGAGTTGCATTGAATCGAGAGACTGGGACAGCTGACACGACATCCCAACTCCCATGTTGAAAAATGGGAAAATAGAGTTGATGATGATGTTGATGCTATGGCTTTCACTATTCAGTATTTCACTATTCAATAGATTCTCAGGTTTTTTATATTTTACATACACCCACACAATGTGTGTGTGTGTGTGTGTGTGTGTGTGTGTGTGTGTGTGTGTGTGTGTGTGTGTGTATACATATATATATATATATATATATATATATAGATATATATATATATATATATATATATATATATATATATATATAGATATCTATATCTGTGTGTGTGTGTATATGTATATATGTGTGTATATATATATATATATATATATATATATATATATATATATATATATATATATATATATATATATATATATATATATATATATATATATATATATATATATATATATATATGTGTGTGTGTATATATAAATGTTTTTATGTCCCCTGTTGTTTTGAGCTCTGTCCCAATTTCTTGCATTAAGAGCTTGAGAGGTATGCATCTAGACATTTTGGAGTATAACACTTACAGGAATGATATAGGGGCATTAGAATGTCAGAGAACAGATATGTTGTAAAAATATTGATTTATTTATTTATTCCCAGTTTTTGGATGCAGTGGTGCTTTAAACAACAATCACTCAGTTTAATAATGTGTGTGTTTACTTCAGTGAGCGGCTAGCATTTTGGCAGCTAGCAGAAATTAAAGGTGGAGATGCCCACCCATACTGTAGCTCAGCCAACTCCCCCTTGCTATTTACAGTATTCAAGGTCTTTCCCGTCATCCAAGCAATCCTTTCTTACATAGAGATCTTTGTTCTGTTTCAGAATTCATAAAAGGACATTCAAAAATGTCTGCTGGCTGATTTTCTGGATTTATTACACTGATTTCTTTATCTGGTTGTTAATGGCAATGAAATCCATTCTGTGATGTTTGGCTTTCAACAGAGAGTCACTGTCCTTCCTGCATATCATTGGTACGTCCCAATGGCTGAGCATTTAAAACTCATAGCACTACCATTAGAGATGATAGGAGAGGGTGGAAAAAGAGGATAACTGCCTTCATATCTTTAAGAATTGAAGGTTGTCAGATTGCAGACCCCATGGCTCTTTGCATTAGCTAAGTTCATTTTATTTAATACTTTATGTACCCTTACACACATCCTGCTTTATGAAGAAGCTCAGCAACTCTAGGAGGAGCAAAGTGAAATCTGAAGGCAAAAATCATGGCACTGTGCCTAAATTGTAGCATGTGAGAGGTATGGATAATTAGTATTAAGAAATTTGGCTTGAGCCTACCTTAACCTCTAACACTGGGTACCAAGGTACTCCATCTTCTACTAACAGTGGCAGAATATTGGTTTATAAAAGAAGTCCATTTTCTTGGATTTCTTTTTAAATTTAAAGAATGCTTTCCTGCCGAAAGAGTAAATTTGTGTTATATACATTTTGCCTTCCAGGCTGCCAAACGTCAGCCCCCCCCCCCGTGTGTGTCTTGAGACCAAGCCAACTAGACAAAGCCATCATTCACATAGCGATGAAGATATTGTGTCCAGTGTGCTTCCTTCCTCCTCCTGCATCTATGAAAGCATGATGCCATCTTTATCCCAGCAGCTAGATGGTCTGGCTTCCCCACCTAGACCAGGGCTGTCTTGGGACCGCAGGACAGACTTGTTCATCTGGCTCGTAGACTGCTGATGTACATATAAGTCCCATGGTACTTAGGTCATGTGATCTTGTATGCAGAACTAATGGATGTGTTCTGTTAGCTTTATCCCTTTCTTAACCACTAATGTGTACACCAACATCACCGGAGGGGCCTACACCTCTGTGTCTGTCCATGCACTCTTTCACATATGAACAGTAGGGGCTACTGTCACTAGCTTCGCAGAGCCAAGTGCTTGTCTATGGTCATGCTACACAACCCATGGTACTAGCAGTTGGCTATCAGTGTCATAGCAATCAGACTGCTTCCATACCCCAGGATGGTTAAGCTGGCACTGACCACTCACTGCCACCATCTCCCCTTATCAGATACTCCAGTGCCCAGACCATTAGTTGAACCCAGATTCTGTGCAACATAGTCAGGGCTGTATTCTTCTGCACACAAAACAGACATGCTAAGACCAATGTAGAGTTTAAGCATGTGTCAGAACAATAAATACAGAAACAGAATTTCCCTAAACATTAAAACATGGCTCTACCAAAACCAGGAAACAATACATTGTGCTCTTCATTACCATGGCATTTCAGTTGTTCCCCATCATATGCTAACAGCAAACCTCTCACACAAATTGGTTACCACCACCACCACCACATCTACACACTGCAAGACAAACATGGAACTTTTCTGTGCTGAGATGCTCAGAAACTCACTCTAAAACCACAAAGCCCACCTAGGCATGGCACTGTAGATGTGTACACTGCAGCCAAACCTCAGTAACACACTAAAACCAATTCCATACCACAAATAGCTTCTGCCACCACCACCACCGCAGAGAAAAATCACCTGAGAGATCTGGTCAAGCCCTTCAGGCTACAGGAGTAGCCCATGTGCCGCGGTAATATACCTGTTAAAGGTGACTCCTTAGTTCAGTACACAGCTGCACCACTCGGAAGATTGAACACAGACAGGTAACAGTCAGCTGAATACTCCATATCAGCAGGACATTCAAGTCCCTTCATCCCAAGTATGAATATGACATAGTCTTTGTTCATGTGAGTGTGAATGACTTGTGCTGCACCCCCCCCCCCCCCCTTAGAATATATGGAAAGGAACAGTGTGTAGCTCTTTAAGTATGTCTCTAAGTCTGGAAAGAAACTACTCTTGAAAAGTGTCTTGCCATCATTGAGAATTATGCCACAATATAAAAAAAAATATATATTGACTTTAATAATTGTCTTAGTGATGTCATTCTGAACAGGCCCTTCATGCTGAATAGCCCCAATCTGTCTTTGTCTAGAAAGAGATAGAAGACAGACCACATTCTCTTGCCAAAGATGCAGCTGTCTCATCAAGGTTTCTGCATGCTGGACAAGACTTCCCTATCCCACCTTACTGCCATTTTTTGGCACGTTCAATCTCAAGAATACCAACCTAGTAAATAGAAATTATAATCTGGCAAATGTCAGCGTAGTGCTGCTCAGTGCTGAGAACCTAAATAAGAAAGTGTCTTCTGTTAAGGCCTACATAACTCTTGGAAACATGGGTGTTTGTACTGTCAATGAAACCTGGTTCCAGAAAAGTGAAAACGCTCCCAGTTTTACCTGGCTTTGCTGTCTTCCACTTGTTTAGGCCCACAAGTGTACATAGCAATAACACTGACTGTGGCTTGTCTGCCCTTCTCTGCAATACTATCATCTCTAGACTTGTTGATTAGGACAGTGACCTCAAACTCCTTCATATCCTAGTATCTTTTAAACAAGACCTCATATCGTGTCCTGGATAACTCCTCCTCTACTCCCTCTTCTCATCCCTTTAAAAACTATACCTTACCACTCTTTCTCTCCCCCTCTGCTCCCTCTTTCACCCCCTTAAACTATATAACTTACTCTCTCCTATACCTCTTTCTTGACAACCTCCCCACTCATCTTTTTTTGTAACCACCTCTTTCATAATTTCTTTCTACCAACCAAATGTAACTGGCTATGTTCTCTGCTCTCCTTCCCCCCTTCCACTCCTTTCTCCTGGCTCACCTAACCTCCTAACTCTACACCGTATTACCACTCTCACATACTCTGTGACCATTGCCTCCTTTAAAACACATCAGTTGGACCTCTGCTTACCATGTGCTCTGCCTCTAGGCCACTGTTGGCATCTTTCATACTTTTAACCCATACATTGCTCTCATCTTGAAATTGAAAATATCAATCTTTGCTAAACTTGTGTATAAAATTTCAGTTGTATGTACTAACTGATAACGGTTGTTAAATAATTAAAAAAAAATGTGTATTATATTAAATTTTTCTTTTTATAATTCTCTAATGTTTTTTCATTGCCTTTGTAATGGAGCTTTTCTTCCCAGGCTTCTGCTGAAAATGGGCCTTTTTTGACCCAGTTGGACTTTCCCGGTTACCAAATGTCAATAAATAAACCTCGTTCATGATACCTGCAAATTATGAAACACATTTTATTAAATAAGGTTCCCTCTCCGTTAACCCAAATACCATCTTTCCAGTGGACTTTCCACTACCCCTCCATAAATTGGTACACCTCACCTCTACAAATATACACTCAGTGCCTTCTTCACTTTATCACTGCCGACTGTCTTGTTCAAGAGGCTCCAATGTACATTATCTTGTCTTTGCAAACTGATCCCCTGTCAGTTTCCCACCCACTGTGGTCAGCTCAGAGCAGTGCACTACCTCATTCACCATAAGGTCCTAATGCAGGTCAGCAACAAACCCAACCATCTTTAGAGACTTTTACAAGGCCACCATCCTTGTGCTCAGTGATGATTTGAGACCGTTCAGCAGTGTTTCACCACTGGATGACCCTATAGCAAACACTACTGAATATACCAAAAGTTTATACTACCATCTCGGCTCTTGCTTAGAAGCGTATTTTAGTTTAGATCCCTAGATAGACTCCCCATCCACATTAAAAAGTTCATCCCTGTCCATTTTCAAGTGCATCTTAAATCTATGGATGGGAAAAAGAATTTTACCCCAGGACTGATCCCAGTATACATAACATATAGAGGTAGCTCCTAAATGCTTTATCCCATGCACGGGTCCCTCATATTATCTGTGGTATGATCCCAGTTATTCTTATTAAGGATAACCTATAATTATCGACCATGGGATGGGTAAGGCCAATCTATAACCAAATGGGTAGGTTATTTCAAGTACAAAAAGGGAAACTGGCTAGGATTAAAATGGCCCACTAGGGCAGTTGACCTAGTACTTATGAACCTGCAGTAAGACTTTGATGGAGGTGTCTTTTGAGTTGTGCTGTTAAAGGGAGAAAGAGGAGATTACGTTTAAGTATGGGGGATTGACAGAGTTTGGGTGTAAGAATGGAGGAGGCTTGGATATTGCAGTATAGTTTGGTTTGGGGAAGGGTCTAGAATGAGAGACTGAGTCAACTGGGAGAAATTGTGAAGGGTGTAGGTGGTGTTTTTTTTTTTTTTTTTTTTTTTTTTTTTAATCGAGTTTGACAGCAGGATGGTACTGGACTGAAATAGTTTGAAAAGAAGAGACTCTAGGAGTAACTCATCTCTGTTGGTGACTGGGAGACCTCTGGCTTTGGAAAGTGTGGTACTGTGGTGTTCCAGAAGGGAAGGGAAGTTGGAAATTAATCACATTTTGTTTTCATTGGACTATAGAATGAATGAATTTTTACTTGGGGTAGTCATAGCTGACAAACTGAAATACAATAAACATATTCTCCAAACTATCAAAAAGATGCATATGATTTTTTTTTTCAGTGATACAGTATCTGAATTACCTAGGCATAGTAAGGCCTTGCTGAGTTTAATTCTGGTGGCTGCAAAAAAAAAAAACAGTTACTAGAAAATGTTAATCCAAAGTCTAAACCAACCTTATTAAAAGTACTCAATGTAGTAACAGAGATAAAAGAACTGGAAGTGGAACCTTTAGAAAAGGGTAGGAACAAATTACATAGGAAAAATGGGAATTGTAGGAACAATTCATGCAGAATAATATTTTAGAGGAGGAATGAGATTTAAAGGAAAGCGGGAGTGAATGAGCTATGTAACATTTGACTTATCAATGACCGTGTGGATTACAAGTGATGTATAATATCAACATGGCTTGTTTTCATTTATATAAATGTATGATAGCTTATGCCATAAGTGAGAATTCAATAAAAATGTTTTTGTTAAAAGAAGAAAAAATATAATCACATTATCAAAGAAAAAATAGACACAAAAAATAAGCTCCCCATACAGAGCAAAACAATATCTTACAGTATCCATAAGAAAATCCATAGTAGCAACCTACCTGCTTCCATATCTGTTGTATGCACTGATGTGGCTTTTTCTCCTAAATATGATGTGAAATTTGATTTTGATAATTGGTTTGAGCTTTTATTTATTTATTTTTTTAACACTAGTATTAAACAGTGGTATAGAGTATCTTTGTTAATATACTTGTCTTATTCAAGTTTTGGAGAATTTATTTGCTGCCATGCTTGATTTGTGTACATATATCCTGTTTTGTTTAATTTCATCCATAACTGCGGAACTGATTTTTGCCTATACCATATATTTTCCTAGGTTTCCAGTGGAAGTGCAGATTGTGTACCCCTCTGATGGTTTTAGCAGGGTCTGTACCATAAGATCGAAGAATGAAAACGTTGACTTACCTTTAATCGACACAGAAATGTCGAAGCTGCAGTTTATTGAGTGGCCAAATCACAGATTTCTTTCCAAGGGAAAGAAATCGGTTGGCCGTTCTGTTACACCTGCCCTTTCCCCGAGTGTAGTGCGATGTCTTAGTTAGAATATTTTGTTTGGGAGGGTGGGGGAACAGCCCCCCAGTATGGGGGGGCAAAACCCCCCACTTAAATGTGTTTATTTTTATTTGGTGTTAGTCGTTGGCCTTCCGATTTCTTTCCCTTGGAAAGAAATCTGTAATTTGGCCATTCGATACACTGCAGCTTCGAGATTTTCGTGTTGATTAAAGGTAAGTCAATGTTTTTATTTTTCGATCTTATGATATAGACCCTTTTAGCATTTTATTGCCACAAGATTGTACAGAGTTTATGATCTGACCTCTCTTATCTCTGTAATTTTAACTGTTTTTTGTATGAAATTAAATTGTCAGAATTTATTCTAGAAGGCAGATACCTCGTACTCCATTTTCTGCTTCATTTCATAAGTGGAACTAGAATCTGAAAGAATGGAATGGGAGAATTTGAGAGAAATGCTTTGTTTGTGACACAAAAGGATAAAACCCTGACTATATCCAAGAAAATCTGGGGTCAATTAATGATCCATGCACTGAAGGAGCTCTCTGGTAGACAATTGGAATGAGAAACCAAAAACATCTCAACCCATCTTGGGGGTGTGGGAGACATTCCAGAATGCTGCTTAAGATGACGCTCTGACTTAGTCAGCTTGTATGCAGTACTAGGGATAAAGGCAAACACCCAATACCATGCATATTATATCCAGGTAGACAAGCACTGAAGTATGAGCATATCATCAGGTCTGGCACTTTGAGAATCCTGCTTTTGTAGACTGTCATGAGGTGACGGGTGGATACTTCAAGCAGAAGACCCTGATGTGTACATGGAAGGCGGTCCTTCTGCCAGACTCCAGGGCAGTACAGACGGAAATTGATGGCCAACGTGTAACAGGGAAAAAATCTAGGTAAAAAAAAAGAAATGTTCAAATATATCAGAGTAATAAATAAGGTCAAAGAAAATGGCAGCTTTTAGAAAAATACTGTTATGACATCAAGGAGATGAATTAGGATGGCATACAGCTCTGGTGTAATTAAACAAAATAATTATTTTACATAATGGATTACAGATGCTTGAAAAAGCTCTTCACATGTAGCCAATCAGTAAAAAAAGAAATTGTTTCTGTACTGACAATGATAGACTGCGGTAGTGGTGCTGCGGTAGCGTTGTCGCCTCACAGCAAGACGTTGTCGCGTTCGATTCTCAGCTAGAGCGTCTTCTGTGTGGCGGCATGCGTGAATGGGCGTGCCTTCGTTGAAGGTTGTTCATCAGGGCTGGTAACTCGGCACATAAAAATCCACTACCAAACATTAGCGGACCGGAGTTCCGCTGTGGCGACCCCTAACCGGGATAAGCCGAAATACACAACAACAACAACAACAAAACAACTGACAATGCATAGGTGAGATAAAAGATAACTCTAACAGATACTGGCAGCAGCACCACACTGTGTTAATAGGATATTCATCTTTTTTTTCATTAGGAAGGAAATTATTCAGTCTGTAATCCTGTTTGTAAGTACTACTGCAAAGAACTGAGTTTGCAGTTTCTCTTAGTATTTGTTGGATTTTTATTCTAGCTACATTGTACTGGTCACTGCCATTCTCAGCTTTTATTCTTCTCCTGTATCATTTGTTATGTAGTTCATAAGTTCTTAACAGATTTGCATATCCATTCATTTCGTTAATTGACTTTTACAGACGAATGTACTGGACTGTCAGAGCCTTTTTTTTTTTTTTTTTTTTTTTTTGCAACAGCATTATGCATTTGTCTGTTTCTCCTACATGTTCAATGGTCTTTGTAAACCAATGTGTATGTAGTCTACTGTCCTGGACCACCAATACTAACCTTTTATCTTTTGGTTTAAACTCGCCTGTCCTTAACCATTCATGTGTCAAATACTGTTCAACGTGAGGCTGTTCCAGGAGTTTTCTGTACTTAACACACTATTTATGTCTTTCCCACATTTCTTGCTTTTTCATCTGATCCTTCTCTTTATATTCTTTCTTTTGTTTTTTTTGGCACATTCAGTTGCTGTCTGATTTTTGTCAACTTCTGGTTTGATTTCCATCTCTGCTTGACACCGATATGGTTCTGCTAAAATAAGGTGAGAAATCATCTTAGACGTCTTCTCCTCATGTTTTAAAACTTTCACTAAGTTTAGATCTGGTGAGGTCATCAGATATGTATGCAGTCCCACAATTGTTGATCTGTACATGTAATTAATTTTAAGGAGGCCCATAACTACTTTAGAACAAGGCATATATAGTCTTGGTATGCACTGATATTTATATATTATTTGATGAGCTTGAAGCATTTTTATTGTTCTTCTGTCCAACTAATTCAATACATTTTGGGTCCAGTCAATCACACCAAAATTTTAAAGCAGGAAGATCAAATTGGTTTATAGTTTGGACTTTGTTCCTAGATGTCAGGGCTGTTTTCACTATTAGTTTTAGTCTTCTGAAGTATTCCTCACCAAGTTCTGTTCACATTTATTTGTGTTTTATTGCCAATCATTCATCTTTTCCCAAATACATTTGTACATGCCTTTCTTTATATCACATTCCTGTCCCAGATGGATATTTTATTGGTGCTACAGCTTTGCTGCTTTAAATGTTGCATGTCCTTCTATTCCTATGTTGCAGTATTCTTGGTGTGGGATTTTCCACCTTAGTCGACACGTATGTCAACTCCTATACAAAAGTTTCAGCTTGGCTGTTGTAGTTGCATGGGACGTCACATGTAGGGCCATAAACCAGGGACCTTAAATGCCTGTGACTGCGCACACTTCAGAACTTTTCTTTTGCTGCACAGACGACGTCACACCGTAGCGCCCGCTCCTTCTCTGCAAGACATCTTAAAGCTAAGTACCCCATTGGGGTTTTCTTCCTTAACCTCTAGCTAAAGCTTGGTTTGTTGTAGTAATCTTTAGCTGATGTCAGCAAAAATGGACAAATGCCAGTGCGGGTGCCAGATACCCCATAAAGACACGCACTACCGCTGTGTTTTTTGCTTGGGCAGGGAGCAAGATCACAACACTTGCTCTATTTGCCAATCTTTCTTTCTTTCCTAAGACCCTATGCAGCCATCTGGCTACACTTAATCTCTACTTAGAAAACAAACGACTTAAAAAGTAGCACTCAGGGTGGTTCCCGGATCCCATCTCGGAAGCCCCGACTGAATCTCCGTGAAAGAAGGCCAAGATTACTAGGCCCTGTTCCACTGCTGCTCCGCTTTCGGATGCCCTGCCAGCTACCGATTTAAGAGTTGAGGGATGTCTGACAGATCCATCAACTTCTACGGAAACCTTTGAGGAAGCAGCTTTGCAGTTGATGACAAGCACGTCCCCAGAGCTAACCTAGACATCGGCTACCACCCAGGTCAAGGGGGAACCAGACACAGCCGGGCCTCCGACCAGGATACCTCCTAGTGACAGTGCTACCCTTAGCCAGGCATCCAATTCCAGGTCGACACCTAAGTCTACACCAGTCAAAAAACAAAAAACAAACATCTGGCTACACTTGCCGAAGGCCTACCTGACTAGCAGTCCTTTACCTCATCTTTGATGCAGGCCTTTATGGCCCTTAGGCCATCAGCCTCTTCTCCATCTACTCTTCCTCTCCTCAGCCCTAGGCCTGCATCTACCTCCTCTCTTCCACCACTAACCTCACAAGGCAGGGAAGAAGAGCAAGAGACCTATTATTCATCTTCTGATGAATCTATATCTTACACTTCCCAAATAGCCTCTCCTCAAGAGTATTATTCCCCAGCTGAAGAATCCATTGAAGGGGAATCCCCTCCAGAGGATATCACCTTTGGGGAAACCATAACCAAAATGAGGGAATACTTCAAATGGGACACCTCACAAATGTCTGATACTCAAAAAAGGTATTTTGAACTATTACAAGTGGAATCTCCCTGCCCTTCTGCCATTCCACCTGTCATTCCTGCCTATTTAGATGCCTTTTCCTCAGCATCAGAGATTCCAGATTCTCAGCCACCTGCCCCTAAGAGGCCAGACTGCTTGTACAAGGTGCCTGATGACCAGAGATTTCTAGTCAAACCTCCCCTGGCAGATCCTGCTATGATTGCCATTTCACCAGAAAAACAATCCAGACTCTTTCCATCTGCCTCTCTCTTACCTACGGACAAAGAAAGAAAAACAATGGATAGAATTGGAAAGAAGGTTTACACCTCTTCCACATTTGCCTTTAGAGCCATCAACTATCAAACCTGTATGACCAAATATGCTGTGGACCTGGTCTCTCAAGCCACTACTGTGCTGGCTGCTACTCCAGATTGCCCCACTAAATCTGACATCTCTTCCAAACTATCTTTGGCTGCCCAAGTAGCCAGATAGTCCCATTAGATGCAGTTATGATGCTGCAGAGGCCTCTGCATGCTCTGCAGCATTTACCACTGTACTCAGGAAATATTCCTGGCTTCATCTGCAGCACTTACCAGAAGACTTCGTCTAAAATCTTAGATGCCCCTCTGGACCCTAATTTCCTGTTTGGTAAACAGTCAGCAAACGTATTCAACAATCTGCAGGAAATGAGTAAGGAATTACAAGACATCAAGCATCTTCTGGTGCCCCCTATTCCTAAATATTTCAGGAATTACCCTGCCAAAGCAACCTTTGTCAGGAGAAACCCTGCCCCAGCTGGACCTACCTCTTCCAGACACAGAAGAGGGGCCAGAAGACAAACCCCTTCCAGGCCAGCTGCCCCTCAGCCCCCCTCTAGACAGCCCTTTCAAGACAAAGGAGGCCCCAACAATGCGTGACTGCCTTGCCCTCCTTCCCCTTTCCGCCTGCCTTTCCCACTGCCTCCCCTTTTGGGAAACCTTCACCACAGACAAATGGGTTCTGGCTATTATTCAAAAAGGATACTTCCTCTCCTGGAAAGAAAGGCCACCCTTAAGGGGTGTCCCCTTCCTCCCCAAGAATCCAGAGACACCTCTTCCCTCAGATTCTGACTTGGGCACCATAGAACCTGTCTCTCCAGAGCAGGAAGGAAAGGCTTCTATTCAAGATTGTTTCTGGTCCCCCAAAAAGATGGACTATGGAGATGGATTCTAGACATTTCCTTCTTAAACCTATCCTTAAAAGTGCCCACATTCAGAATGTTGTCCCTACCAAATTTACTTCCTCTCATACCAGCCCAGGCTTTCATGGCCACACTCGACCTGAAAGAAGCCTACCTGCACATACCCATTCTACCTTTGCACAGAAAATTCTAACATTTCTCTGGACCCTCCTCTCATTTCCAATTTACTGCATTGCCCCTTTGGTTTGTTCACTGCCCCAAGAGTGTTCACAAAGTGCCTGGCACCTGCCATAGTCTATTGCAGAACACAAGGGATTCAGATTTACCCCTCCCTGGACAATATCCTTATTCTAGCAAAATGCAAGGAAACCCTGTTAATCCATCTAGAGTTCACCATGTGCCTAGTACAAAGACTGGGCTTCACCCACAACCTCCCATAATCCTCCTTGACCCCAGAACAAGACAAAATATTTTTGGGTTGCAGGATTAAAACAGACATAAAGCCTTTCTTCCCCAGGACAAGGTCAGCTCCCTGACCTCCCACTTCAAAGCCCTGCTGCAGACCCAGCAAATAACTACAAGGCAATTCCTACAGACACTGGGTCTAATGGCACCCACCATCCCCATGCTACCACTAGCCAGAATGCACATGCAAAAGCTACACTGGTATCTAAAAAAATGTATGGTCACAGCACCAACATCCTCTAGAGCAAGAAATCACTTTCCTGCTCTGCCTACAGTCAGTATTAAAATGGTGGATTCAGCAAGTTCAGCTGAATTCGGGCCTTCCACTGCAGCTACCTCTCCCAAACCAGTTCATGCATACAGATGCTTTATATTTAGGATGGCGAGCCACAATGGCAAACTACAGGGTTCAAGCAAAGTGGCACCCTTCCTTAAAGAACAAACACATCAACGTGATGAAAATGACAGCAGTCCTTCTGGCACTAAAAGCGTTCCTTCCCCTCCTACAACCAGGTGTTCTCCAAATAATAACCGACAACACCACAGTTATGTGGTACCTCAACAAGCAGGAGGGACTAAAGTGTACTATCTTTGCAGACGAACCTTACTAATCTGGGACCTAGCCACACAACACAACTTGTCCCTGCAGGTATCCTACATCCCCTCACAGGGCAACAAACAAGCAGACCTTCTCATCAGGACATCCTCTCCAAATCACGAATGAATGCTGGTCAGGAATGTCTTTCTAGATATTGTCCACCAGTGGGGCACACCTCAAGTAGATTTGTTTGCCTCCCCCAGAACAGTCAACTTTAGATCTTCTGCCCCAAGTCCTACTCCCCACTAGCTTGGAGAGTAGACACAGTCAGCATTTCATGGAAGGGAAGGTTTCTAAATGCCTTTCCTCCCTTCCCATTAATTCAAAAAGTCTTCCTGAAAATCAGGAGAGACAAACCAAAAATCTTATAGGTTCATAGGTAGGTACTAGGCTATTGGCCCTAGCCAAAAATGTACCCTGGCTTTTGCCACCCAAGAAAATTATTTTCCTGTGCCCCTGTCAAGCAGAACCACAGAAGTGATCCCCAGGGTGAATTTCCTATTACCCATCCAATCATCAAGATTTTTCTTGAAGAGTGCTAATGAGGAGCTCTGTTTGACATAGATAGGTAGTCTGTTCCAAAGTATGGGAAGTCTCTGGGACAGGAATCTATCTCTCCAGCATGTTCTGTTTATTGTGGTGACAGGGTTTTTGTCCCTAGAGCGTGTAGCTCGGAGGGATTGGGATTTCTTTAAGTGGAGCATGACCAACAGCTCTGGGTTTGACATAGCTTTGTAGGTTAGGCAGAGATCGCCTCTGAGTAGGCGATATGCGACAGAGTAAAGCTGGAGTTTTTTGAGACGGTCTGCGTAAGGCATCTGTTTGAGGCCAGTAATCCTCTTTGTGAGATTTTTGCGGCCTTTCCAGTTGTTGTAGATGTCTTGTGAGGTACATACCAAAAGGGGCATTGTACTCTATAATGGGTCTAATGAGTGATGAGTAGAGGGGAACAATGACCTCTTTTTTTTCTGGATGAAAAACCTTTTGTGATGAGGTGTGCCACGTAGAAGGATTTCCTGACCACTTTGGCGATGTGATTATCAAAGGAGAGACTACTGTCCACCTGTGTCCCAAGGTCTGTTATCACACTTTCAGTGTTAAGTAGACTACCGCCTATGTGGTAGTTCATGGGTACAGAATGTTTACCAAAGGGGATGACAATGCACTTTTTGGTATTGAGCTTGAGACCATGTCTTTGACACCAGGCATCTGTCTCAGTGAGGCCCTTTTGTAGGATGTCCACATCGTTAGGAGTTTCAATTATGGCTCCTAGTTTGCATTCATCTGCAAATTTAGTTAGCCAAAGACCTTCTGTGTTAGCCTGTACTTCAGAAAAGTAGATATCAAACAGGAGAGGACCCAGGACTGAACCCTGTGGTACTCCACTTGTCACTGGTCTGAAGTCTGATTTGGAGTCTGCTACTTTCACAGTGTGAGTTCTTTCAGTAAGCCAGTTGGCAACCCATCTTGTGACATAGGGATTTATACCTAGTTTAGTGAGTTTATCTATAATTCCAGAGTGGGGGATGGTGTTGAACGCCTTGGCGAGATCTAGATAGGCTGTGTGAACCACCTTACCCTCATCTATGGCTTTGGTGTCTACTTCAAAAAAGTCTTATCAGGTTTAGGAGACATGATCTGCCTTTTACAAAGCCAAACTGTGTGGAGTCCAGGGTTTGGAGATCTAATGTCTTTGTTTATGAGTTCCATGATGATACGTTCCATGGCCTTGCAGACGAGGCTCGTCAGGCTAATGGGGCGGTAGTTCCCGGGGTCTGTTGTGGCCCCTCCTTTGTGGAGTGGGATAACTGTCGCGGTGCGCCATTCAATGGGCACAAAGCCTGAGGTGAGGCTATGACTGAACATGGTACTTAGGTGGGGTGCCAGTTCATTCTGTAGTTCATGTAGAAGGCAGCCTGGGATGTCGGGTCCCATGGATGCTGTGTTCTTGGCTTTGGAGAGTGAAGTTTTTACCTGTGCAGCTGTGATTACAGGAACTTTGCATTCTTCCGGTATAAAGATGGACCCTTTAGGGGGTGAGAGGGGGGTAAAGTTAGCACTGAACCTATCTGCCAGGATGTTGGCAATATCAGTTGGTTCTGTATATTTAGTGTCATTGTGCTGTAACTCAGAGCAGATCTGAGTGTTGCCATTGAGATTTTTGACATAGCTATAGAATGCTTTGTGGTTGTCTTTAGAATCGGTGGCAATTTTGTTTTCATAACTAGCTTTGGAGGATTTTATGAGGGATCTCAGCTTCTTCCTGAGGCTGACCAGGGAGTTCCTCCAGTCGTGGGATTTTACTCTTTTTTTGCAACAGTTTCTTTCTTCTGTTGTAGAGTTTGTTTATGGCAGAAGACCACCAGATTGGCTTCCTTTTTTGGAGGATAGCATCTTGGTTCTGTTAGGGATAGCACAATCCATGCACTCGTGTAAGTGCTTATAAAGTGCATTTGTGTAGGATTCAGCAGTCGTACCTCTATTGTCCATCTGTACCTCTATTGTCCATCTGCATGGGTGTAATGAAGTTTGCCACTTCTGTCTTAAGAAGCATGAAGTTGGCTTTGGAGAAATTTTTTACAGTTGTTTTCCTAATGGGGGGTGGGAGTGGGATGTGGATGTCTAGGGTGATTAGCTTGTGGTCGGATCTGACCAACGAGGAGCTGACCTCTGGTGTGGAACACCAGTCACCCATGTTGGTGATGACCAGGTCTAGGATATTGCTGCCTCTGGTGGAGGTGTGGATAAGTTAATCCAAAGCGTTGGAATTGATGATTTCCAAAAAATGTTGAGCAAAAGAGTGGGTAAATGAGTAGTTTTCCCAGTTAATGGTAGGGTAGTTGAAATCGCCCATTATTAGAGTGTTGGGTTGTACCTTAATATTTTCCAGTGTATCAAGAAAAGGGGAGTGGGAATCCTGGGGTATGGTGAGGGGTCTGTAGCAAGCTACAATCTGGATTGCGGTTTTGTCCAGAGTTAGTTGAACTTGGATAATCTTGGATGCATTATGCTGAGCAACTAGCTTGGAGGTGTGGATATCCTTAATGAATATGGACACGCCTCCACCTTTAGTGTTTCGGTCCGGGTTTGGTGGCCGAAAGGTGTGGTATGAATTATAGCCTGGTAATGCAGGGGTGCTCTCTGGAGCTTTGAACCAGGTCTCTGTCACTGCACAGATGTCAATGTTCTCCATTTTAAGGAGTGCCTCGAGTGAGTGCATTTTGAGGTTTAGACTTCTAGCATCGAGTAACATTACCTCTGATTTTGATGCTTGTACCTGTTACGGGGGTGAATTTGTCATTTGAACCTTGCCTAAAAAAGGCACTATAGGGGTGGCAAGAGCCTTTGTCAGTATCTGGAATCCCAAGGGCGACAGGTGCAGGCCATCTCTGGCAAAGCAGCGTGGTCTGTCGATCATGTCATCCCAGGCAGACAGATACTGGTTTCCCTTAGAATGACACCAGAAGCTTAGCCAATTGTTAAAGCCAATCATTTTGTCCTTGTACTGTGGTGTCATTCTGGGTGATGGCAGGATGCTACTCAGGGCTAGGGTCATACCGGCCTGGGCTACAAGATCAGAGAGCTCCTCCATGTCTCTTTTCATGTAGTTAAATTGGTCAGAGGGTAGGGTAGGGTATAACCCCCAAGGACAGATCACTGACCACCTTTGACATAAAGGAAGGATTAGTTCTTGGTGTTACCCATCGTTGGTGATTCCCTTCTGGCCAAGGCAGCACTGGTTCCCCCTACTTCTCAATCTAGCCAAGGGCAATCACCACAAGGTACCCCACAAGGTAGACCTTCTGACACAACAAAAGAGAACCCTCATCCACCCACACTTGCAGATGTTGCCACTGACACTGTGGGTGATAAACTTCTAATTCCCTTCAGGCACCACTACTCAGAGGACGTGCTTTCAGTCCTGAGGGAGGCCAGGAAACCTACTACAAGAAAATCTTCCTTAGCTAAATGGGAAAGATTTTCAAGATGGTGTCTGGGCAAGGACAGGGATCCATGCATCTCAGATCCCCCCAGTAAAGGGGGGACTCTCTTACTCTTCAGTAAAAGTCCGCCTCTCAGCAGTCTCAGTCTGCCTGCCACTAGACCCTCCCCTACTATCCAGGCTTGATGTGAAGCTATTCTTAAAAGGGGTCTTACACATCAGACCACCAAGAAAACCCATCCCACCTCCATAGGACCTGAACTTCATCCTGGAAAAAGTAACCCAGTCTCCATTTGAACCTGCTAGTATGGCTACTCTGCAAATGACAGTCCTGCTAGTGGCCATAACTTCAGCCAGAAGGATGTCTGAATTACAGGCCCTAATGGCCTGCCCTCCAATACACACTACCTTCCACAAGGACAGAGTAACACTAAGAACTAATCCTTCCTTTATGTCAAAGGTGGTCAGTGATCTGTCCTTAAACCAATCTATTCATCTACCCACCTTCTACCCCTCGCGTAATTACCAATGACAGTGAGAGAATACTCCACTCCCTGGATGTACACAGACAACTAAGAATTTACCTAGACAAAACTAAATGCATAAGAAAATCCAATCAGCCCTTTGTTTCCTTCCACCCTAGGGCCCTGGGTAAGGCAGTCTCCAAACAAATCATTGCATGTTGGATTAGAAAAGCTATTTGCCTATGTTATTCACACCATGGCAAAAAAATTCCCACAAGGAGCTAAAGCTCACTCCACCAGGGTAGTGGCAGCCTCCAAAGCCTTCTTAAAAGGCCTGGACACTGCTTCCATATTAGGGTTGGGAGGGTGGCCTAATGGTTAAGGTGCTTGCCTTACAAACCCAAGGTGCAGGGTTTGAGTCTCACAAGGGATAATTGGCTAAGCTTAAAATGGCTCGCAAGGGCAGCTGGCTTAGTACTAACCTAAGAACCTAAGAAGCAGCCACATGGTCAACCATTCACACTTTCACCGAACACTACAAGTTAGACAGTGTCTTCAGACCACGTGCAGGATTTACCAGAGTAATCCTGCAGGGCTTCATGGAATCAGCCTCCTCTACCTCCTCCCTTCCTTCCATCTAAGTTGTGGTACTCTCCCACACCAAGAATACTACAACATAGGAATAGAAGGACATAGAATAGTTGTGTAAAATCTTACCATAACCTTAGATGTCCTTCTCTTCCATGTTGCAGTATACCTTCCCACCCACCTAACCCCCTTGTCCTTTCTCTCACTTATTACTGATCTGTCTTGGGTCTCTTGGGGGTTATACCCTACCCTCTGACCAATTTAACTAAATAATGGCTCCTTGACCCTATGGCTGACATCACTGGCAACTCTACTCCTGCTGGGCTTTCAGATTCTGAGGTCTGTAGGTGCAGACGTCTCAGTGAAGGTCCCTGGTTTATGGCCCTACGTGTGACGTCCCACACAACTACAATAGCCAAGCTGAAACTTTTGTATAGGAGCCAACGTATGGTTCGTCTGAAGCGGAAAATCCCACACCAAGAATACTGCAACATGGAAGAGAAGGACATCTATGGTTATGGTAAGATTTTACACAACTATTCTTTTCACATGGTTATCAAACAGTTGCGTCATCTGAGAAAGTTTAACCACTTGCAGTTGAGTTTTCAACTCCTCATCTGATAAACTATACAATTGTAAGTCATCCACAAAAGAAGATAAGAAGTGTTTACACTTGGATGTTTTCTGGGAGCCAAATTATAACCAAGACCTAATCTGTTAAGTAGACAGTTTAATGGGTTAAGGGCAAGGCGAAATAGCAGTAGTGACTGTGATGCCCCACCTCTGGCCCACTAATCAAGGACCCTCAGTCCTCACCACTGGCACCTGTGGGGGGACGTACACTGGGAGGATAACAAGTACACACACAGTATTTCCAGATGCAGCTCACTGCATCAAGTGCAATTTCCCTTAAGAGCACAGAGAGACCACAGTCAGTCCAGGGATGGTTTCTCCCTCTTTCTCCAGATCCCCAATAAGACTCCCCACTGGCACAGCTATAGAGTTGAGATCTCAGCTGAGTGGCCAAGCCAAGACCTTCAGCACCCTCTCTGTCCAACCAGTGCTTAGTGTCCCTGCCCAAGTAGGTAACACACACACTCTTGGAGATTTGTTTTACACACACACACACACACACACACACACACACACACACACACACACACACACACTTGGGAAAGGCTGACACAGGTTTGCTAGCTATGCCCCCTTCTGCCCAGACTATAAGATAGTTATTACTGCCACAAGCCAACTCTTTGTCAGCTACTTTAAGGCCCTTAACAAAGGGTATCCAGTCTTGCTGTGTAATGTTATTATCAATACAAATTGTAGTTTGACCCAGAGCAAGGTTATTAGGAGTGGCCTACACAGTGTCACCAAATAAATATGCAAGTACTCTCCGAACATAAATGTTTCGACAGACCAGCCACAATGAAAGGTTTAAATATATTTAATAATAATAAATATTAAAAGAACAAGAAAATGCTGCATATATATTTACAATTATGTCAGAGTTCAAAATCATAGGAAATATTTAAAACAATATTGCAGGACAGTCTCAAATAAATAAAGAAAAACATCTAAATTAGGTATTGCTATATTCCTGACTATATCTAAAATAATTATACTATACTTCAGAACAAGCAAGGCAAATGTGTGGTGAATGGGTCTTCTGGTCAGGTCCAAGACAGACTACAGAATGTGGTCTCTTACTCCGAGAGTTCTTTAATGACCATCTCAAATATTACTGCTGGGATAGCTTGCAGAATTACATCATTTCTTGTCATCTGACTTTATCCCAGGTGAAAAACAGCCATTGATGCAGCTGGTAGCATTTAGCATCTACCTGTGAAAATACATACACAAGGGCTTTTCCTCAAATCTTGGTACTTGCTGGAAGTCATAAAACAATAAAACACAAGACAGTGCAGAAAGTTCTGTAGATTTAGACATTGTGTCTTCTTTCTGCCATAAAGTAATTGAATTTCAGTTATTTTTCTGAAGTTAACCTCCTGTGTTCCAGTTTCCCCTGTTAAAATATATACATTTAAACAGTTACAATAGTGTATATACATTTCTGTTGTTTTCCAGTAGGGTACACTGTGGTTACATCCTTAAGCTCAGTACTTTACAAATCCTTTTCAACACACGTCTGTACAAACCTAGTTTGATATACACATAACATACAGTTCTAATAAGGTTGTAACACAAGCATCTTACATGAAGCATGTTGACATTCAGAAATGACACATAATAAATAGGACATGCTGGAGGGACAGATTCATAACCCAGAGGCTCCCTTCACTCTGGAATAAAATCCCAGTCCAGGTTAGGCAGAGTCCCTCATTGACTCTCTTCAAGAGGAATCTTGATGAGTGGATGGGAGATCGCAGGTTTACCCCGGGTATCACTTCTGTGTCACTGTTAGACAGAGGCACAGTATACTAACCTCGAAAAAGGGCATAGCAAAATTTATTTAAAATGGGTGGTGAAAGCCATACACACTCTGGCTAGGCTTATAAATGCCCTAGGGCAGATAGCCTAGTATGAACCTATGAACCTGTAACCATTTACAAAATTCCAGACAGTTGTGCTGACAGTATCTCTGTCTGTCACACTTATGTATAAATCGTGTTGATTTTCACAAATGACATATAAGTATTTACAAAATTCCAGATAGCCAAGATGGCAGTATCTCCTTTCGTGACGGTGACAAAGAATCACCCTGGAATGTCTTCCTTTGAATTTTTATCCCTGGGATAATAATTTGCCTTTTGCTATGACTTAATTGCAAAGTGGTTTGCAACTGTTTCATAGTCATTGTAATGTATTTAATCAATATGGGGTGTATCTTGCACATCTGTAAGCACTCCTTTATCCATGAATGTGGGATGCTTTCAGATGCTTTTATGTAATCTAGTCATGCCATATTTACATTCTTCCCCTTTTTTACAATTCTGCATTGTGACTTTATTTAGCAACAGTGATCCTTAAATCCATATGACTTTCTTGTGTTACCTTTCTATTACCACGATTGAGTTTTTTTCTAAATGACTATAAACTATGTTGACATCAATTCCAGTATATAGTTTGTACATCATCGGAAGGCAAGTTATTGACTTATAGTTTTTAGGATAGCCTGTAGGTTCACCCTTGAGGAGTATTGTTTTTCCTGTTGGTAAGCAGGTTGGTGTCTGTTCGGGATGCTCATATAATTCGTTCTTACTCAAGGCTAAATCTTCATGTAGAGATGTTAATACTTTTAGCCAGAAGTTAGGTACTGCATCTGGGCCTGGAGTTTTCTTTAATTTTCTTTCAGTTTCTGTGGCCATTATTTCATCCCATTTCATATCCTGTACATTTGAACTTATTTTTCTTTTGCTTCTTCCATCCATTCAGCATCTTTATGTTCCACAGGGCCTTCGTAAATATTTCTCCAAAATGTGTCCATTTCTTCTTTTTTGGTGGTGGTTCTGTTTATTTCTCGTTTCTCTATAAATGTTTTTGTGGGTCATCCGTGAATGCTTATTTTGTATTTTTTTTTTTTTGTTTATATGCATATCTTCTTAGTTTTTATACCTGCATTGATATCTTTAGTTTATTATTTGCAGTAGTGTATAATGGATCCTGATCTGTTCTGATACCATGTGCTGCTTATTTTTGTTGATCTGTTTCCTGTTCTGTACTCTTCTAACAGTGACACTTCTTGTTTTAATTGCTTTATAGTTTCTGTATTCAGTGCTTCCATGTTGGCATTTTATTTCTTCCCTTCCTGTTTATTGCTCTGCATTTTTGTGGTAGGACTTCATCTGCTGTTAATTTAGCTGCACAATAATATATCCTGTTTACTTCTTTTGTATCACAAAAATTTCTTGTATTAGTCTTGATTACTATGTTCATTCAAGCAGTAGCGTTGTTGCCTCACAGCAAGAGGTTCTCCCATTCAATTCTCGGCTGAGTGCGGGGAGTGCCTTCTGTGTGGAGTCTGCATGTCCTCCCCGCGGTTGGGTGGGTGTTCGAAAGACATGCATAAATGGGCATGCCTTCGTTGAAGGTTGAACGTCGAGCTGGCACCTCGGCATTTGTGAAAGTCTACTGCCAATCAGCGGACTGGAGTTCCGCTTTGGCGACCCCTAACCGGGAAAAGCCAAAAGACAAATAACAACTATGTTCATTTAAGACTTCTAACATTTTGTGTCTTATTTACTATCTAATATCTATTTATTTATTTATTTCTTATTTTATTTATTTTACATTTGTTTACCAGGAAAGTCAGACTAGACATGGGTCCTTTTTCAGCGGAAGCCCGGGGAGAAAGGCTCCACTTGTTAGCAGTAAGAGTTACAGATTACACTCTACACATATTAGTAAATATAGTTAGAAATACTAAAAAGAAGAAAAACACATTTTACATTACAGGACACGTGCAAGTAATCATTGTAGTAATTTACAAAATACAATTTGGTAACAAGGATACAAAATTTATGCTTGGAGACATTCACAAGCCATATGCTTAATGCTGGAAATTACTATTGTTTAATATTGGATAAACTGACACATCCTTGAGTCTACACAGTTTACAGAGATGAAGAAATGGGGATTAGTTTAATGTAGGAGTGTTTCAGTTAATAACAGAAATGAGTAGTACTTGGTTAGTGAGGGTGGGAGTAGTATTTGGTTAGTGGGGTTGGAAACTGGATTTTTTGTATAGTTATAAGAGCAGAGCCAGGTGTCTTTTAAGAGTGATTTTAGAAGAATTTTAAATTGAAGCATAGAGTTGCTGGAGGTTATAGTGGGTGGGAGTTTGTTCCATATTTTTGAAATGTAGTTGGAGAAGAGCAAGTCCCCAGCTGAATTATTGGCTTTTGTAACATCTAGGGGGAGTTTGCTATTCGAGCAAAGGGATCTAGAGATAGTGTATGGCCTTATTAGATTTTGGAGAGCTGGGGTATTGTCTGGTTTCTGGAGTACTTTGTAAGCAAACGCTTTCTGTAATCTATTTCTTTCATTGACCTTAACATGTCTATCCTTCTGTATTAAATAAAGCAACTCTTCCCTTGGATAATTTCTGAGGGCACATTATTTGCACTCTCTTTCCTGCAGACATTCTACAAAGAGTTTCAGAACATTTTCTTCTGACCTATTCTCTTCAACTACTTCCAGTGTCATCCTTTGCTCTTTCATTTAGGAACTCACCGGCCTGTTATTCCACAACATCAACTGCATCAGAGCTGCCACTGTTTCCTGCTCCTTCCCTTGTTGTGCAACTCTAACTAAACTTTTGTACTGGTTTCCTACTGAAGTCTCCAGAGCATCTTCATGTGGCAAGTCACCAGATGCTACCTGTTCCACCTGTTTCTACTTAATCTGGGGACTTATTCTTCCATCATGCTGTGACTTTACTTGGGTTGGATTATTACAGTAAGTCCTTCACTTTGCAGGTAATCCATAACTTCAGTTTCTATTTCTTTAACTTCTCCATTACTAATCCTGTTTTCTGCTTTCCTCCTCTGCTTTCTTATTTTCTGCACTGTGAAATTTTCCATATCTGAATGGCTTTGCCTATATTTTTCTTCAAATGTCTTTGATTCTGCTTTTTTGTATTGATTAGTTTTGCTTTCCCCTTTGCATAAATATTACCCATATTACATCTGTTTTTCTTTCCCGTGGCCATATTTCTTCTTCAGTTGTCTACCACCCCACCTGTTTCTTCTTACTTTGGGGACTCGCTGTTCCATCATGCTGTGACATAACCTGTGTTAGACACTAAATCCTTCACTTCACAGGTGTTCAGCTTCCGTTTGTTTAACTTCGACTTTACCAATCTTATGTTCTGTCTTCCCTCTCTGTGATCTTTTTATATTGTGAAATTTTCCATATCGGTGCCTTTCCCTGCAGTTCTCTTCAAATATTTCTAGAGCCGCGTTTTTGTATTGATTAGTTTGGCGTTCTCCTTTGCATAAATATTGCACCATATCAGATCTCTTTTTCTTTCCCGTGTCCATGTTTGTTTATACCTTTCAAAAATCTCTAGATTTTGTTCTTTATATTTTGCACTTCCTCTGTCGCTTTTTTTTTTTTTCCAAACGGCCCAGAGTTTCTTTGTCTGCATAATGCTTTTCATAGATCTGTTATATTAATGAACAGAAATTTTGCATTTGAAACTTTTGACATTCTTACTTTTGCAAGTATTTTTCTTTCATCTGATTTCTCTCTTATTCATTTTGAATATCTTCCATCTGGAAATTCTGGACTTCTCGCATAATAGTAACAAATTATAATTTCTTGCTTATCTTCAGTAGTCCACTGTGTTATCTTTATGATGTTTTTGGCCTGTCAGTTTTTTGTGGACTCCCACTTCCTTCTACAGCAGGGGGGGGGCATCCTCCCCCTGAACCTGGTCTAACCCCATTGTAGGAATGTTGCAGTGTCTTGAGGGTTCTTCCATTTTTTCCACTCCTGGCACCAGTATGCATACCAAGATTGGGCACTTTTTTTTAATTGTGTCTTGTGCACCCAGCTGTCATTTTTTTTTAATTTTTTTTATTTTCTTATTTTTAATCTACTTCTCTGCATGATATACTATATAAAATACAGTCCATATATCAGTGCCATCTTGGTGAGATTTTGTGAAAACAGGTCCACCTCATTAAGGAACTCGCCAAGACTTGAGGATGAATTCAGTTCCAGCATTACTACTGTCCTTTGCATGCTAATTTTATCATGTGTCCATTTAGACCCCTGTCTGCTGTCTAGCCTAGGTCATGCAGGCTAAACAAATCCCTTTCCGAAACTGTGCAAGATGTGAATGGGAAAGAAAATAGCAGGGTTTTCATGATCTGCGGCAGGGAAACAACTGGGAATAAACTGGAAAATACTGAAGGGTTTCTAAACAGTAAAAAGCATTTAGATGAAATTATATGAAGGAAAACAATCTGAGATAAGATTAACTAGAATGGAATGTGGTATTTACCTTTAAAGATCAAGTCCAAAGGGATGAAATTGAATTTGTTTTTGGAATTCCATTGTCAGCCCTCTAAGCAGGACACTGCAAGACATGAATGCTAAAAATATGTTTTGCTTAAAACTGTTTCAAATCCATTTACTTTGGCCATGATATTCCTGCTCTCAGTTACACCAGTTTCAGCAAGTTATGTCCACAGGTAATGTGCTGATGCCATTCCGGATGTGTGGCTCTGTGTTGGGAACAGGAAGACGTGTAGAGGAGAAGAGTTTGCTTTCAAGGGGAGTGTATTATAAAAGTTGGTATAAAATAACACTATTC
Source organism: Protopterus annectens (assembly GCF_019279795.1). Taxonomy (NCBI): domain Eukaryota; kingdom Metazoa; phylum Chordata; order Ceratodontiformes; family Protopteridae; genus Protopterus; species Protopterus annectens. Next base: position 1,647,214,967 of record NC_056744.1, on the reverse strand, counting down.
TTATTTTTTTATTACAATAATTTGTTTATGTATTTATTTACTTGAAATTGTTTTCTGGGTTAGAGCAGTGATTATTTCTGACCGATATCAGTCTCAGCACTGGGTCTAAACTGGCCAGACATACAAAACAGTACAGTAACCTATAAGTGAGACAATAATACAGAACAGTGGCAGAGAAATGCTTTGAATCCATTGTAAATCCAATGCATTAATTTCTTATATGTACAAAAATTTCAAAAACATTTGAGAAATAGTCAAGTAAGTTCGACATGTGAAAACAATCAAAAAATCTTAGTGGTCGCGTTAGAGTCGAGAAGAGGAAAAGGAGATAAGTGATGTGATCTAAGGGGTAACAGGTGCATTTTGCTTGATTAACTAAATGTGATTTTTAGAAGAGAATTATTCTTGGAATAGCAGGAAGAGTCTTTCATTTCAGGTGGGAGGGACTCCCACAATTCAGACCTTGAGAATCGGGAAGCCGTAAATGAAGAAATGTAGCACGGGTGTGAGACTTGTGTTTTAGGGCCTGAATGGTTCAAGCTTTTTAAGTTGTATGTAGGGTATGTCTTATTGGTTATGAGATTAAAGGAGAGAGTGTATATTCATGTAGGAGTTTAAACAGTTGTGATCCTAGTAGCAGATCTGATGTTTGGTTAATTGGGAGTTGGTTTCCCTTTTTTAATACAGTTGTGTTCATTTTTTGAGGAATATGTAATAAAGCTACATATTTGGTTTCTTGTGCTTGAATAGTGGTGGAGTTTTTAGTAGTGGCTGCTGATGTAAGAAGGAGGCTGAATTCAAGTTGAGAGAGTAGGACTCCATTCCCTGTTGCATATCTGGAAATATGTGATAGAAAAGGGGATTTTTTTTTGTGTGTGGCCAGAAAACTAGGGGATTCATTTTTTACATGAATTACTAAGGTGGACGTTGAGGGAATAGTCTAACCACAGACCAAGATATTTGAAAGAGGTGACTTACTGTAAGGGATGGTTATTGTGAATCATAGATTGTTAAAGTTTGCTTGGATCTGCTGAGTTTTTGTGTGGTACCAAAAGGCATAGATTTAGCTTTGGATGTATTTAGTATGTGTTTAGTAGTAATTCACTCACTGAAGCAGTTGAAGTCTGATTGTAGATCTTGCTGAAAGGCAGTTGGGGAGTGGTTGGAGTGGTAGAGGACCATGTCATCTTTGTATTATAGGAGAGGAAGGTAAGGAAGGTCAAGCTGAAGTTTATTAATATAAATATAAATATAAATATATATATATATATATATATATATATATATATATATATATATAATATGTGTGTGTGTGTGTGTGTGTGTGTGTGTGTGTGTGTGTGTGTGTGTAAGCGAGCGAGAGGAAGAGAAGAGGAGGCATAAATCCTGCACCTTTGAGTAGTGGAGTGGAGAAAGAAGTACGGGAGTTATAATTCACTGAGAAATGTTCGTTGGTCATATAACCTTGGGACCAAAAGATGGCATCAGGACTAATGCCTAGTTCTAAAATGGTGATTACAAGAGAAGAGTAATTGATTAAGTCAAAGGTTCGGGTGAGGTCAGTTAAAATTGTATCTTTGTTCATTGCCATGAACATTTAATTGAACAGAGACCAGATGGTTGTGGCAGAGCTCTTCCCTGACCAGAAGCCATGTTAGTTTTGTGAGAGAAGCTGGTATGTAGTAATATTCTGTGAATTGAAGGTAGACAATTTCCTTCAAGATTTTACACAGGGCTGGAAAGTTGGAAATGAGGCAATAGTAGGATGTGAGTGTTGCTTATTTTTGTTAGGAAGTGGGTTTACTATGGCAGATTTCCTTATATTAGGCATAATATTTAGTAGTAAGATGAAGAGTATAGATGTATTTTAGGGATGCAACACTGAAGTCATGACAGTGGTATATGAACCATGGATGTAGATTGTCTATACCAGGGAACCCACCAACAGTATGTTCCAGTAAAAGAATTATGCTTTTGGATGGGGTCTTCCGGAAATAAAAGTGAGGAAGATATTGTGGATGGGATGAGGGAGGATTTGTGTGGATCTTTGCAAGACATCTGGGGAGATCATTACAGTGTCTGCGGAAATCATCTGCATACCATCTACAGGAAGTACTTGTAGAAGCATGAGGCTGGCATGTGAGGTTAACAACTTCCTTCCAAATTTCCCAGGGCTGTCTGCATTTAAGAGAGTTTTGGAGGTATATCATGGAATGACTTCTGTCTTCCAATGGCTTTTTTGGCTATGTTCCCTATATTTGTTTACTGGGATTACATTTCCAGGAGTGACAATATTCATCATGGAGTTTGAGGAGGGATTTTAACTCCTGGGTTAGCTAGTTTTTGAGTTTGGAGTTAGACTTTCCCCTTAATTTCTAGACTTTTGATCTTGTAGACTGGAGAGTGTGTGTGTAAGGAGTTCAGCTGATTTCTTAGGATCTGTGTTGTACAGAGTAGGGTGTCCAGTCATGGGAAGAGAGAGATGAAGGTCTGCAAAATTGGCAGTGGATTTAGATTTGAAGGAGATTCATTTTGGTTTTGGTTTTGGAGCTGGGCATAAAATGGAGAAACTTTCCATTCATTCCAGCCTTTAATGTTGTCTGGTTAGCTTCCAGAATGCCAAATGTTTTTGTGGTTCTGTTGTAGGTCGAGTATTTCTACCTTTGAACACATTAATGCAGCCCTGAGTACTCAGTGTAATGTACTGTAAGAAAATGTTAACACAGGTCTCGTGCCTTTCAGTAAGTAGGATGTAGTATTTTATTTCAGTAAAACTTTGTTTTATATTGTTTAACTTTGCATCTAGTTTATCTTGGTAGCACAGAGAAATAGCGTGGGTCAGCTGTACACTACTGAACTGCCTATCTTTCTTCCTGCATCCTGATAGGAGGTGATAATAAGATGGGAGTGTGGGTTATCATCATAATGCATTAGATTACACAGCCAACTCAGACAGCAAGTAAAAGTGTTTCCTCATACTCTGGCACAGAAAAACATTTTTTAAAAGTTATTTTTAATTGATTTCAAAATGAAAAATAAAAACAAAAGCCGTGTAAACAGAAACTAGAGTGGATGAACGTAGACACAACCTTCAGTGAACCAAGCACAGGGGCAGTGATCCTTTATACATGAACCTTTAACAAAACCTTGCTAGTTGGATAGCATGTTTTGACGAGTGTTTAAGTATAGTATAAGAACATTTTTCTTAACAGTCTATAGTTAGAACAAAGGCGCAAATATACCAGGCTGCCAAGGGCCTGCTTCCTCCTTTTTCCCATTTTTTTCCCTCCTTTCTCAGTTTTACATACCTGAATGTGTAGCCAGCACAATGCACTGTCAACTGCATGTTAGGCATCACCTTTCCTTCTCTAGAAGGAAGAGCATTTTAAGTTCATTCTTTCTTGCCCCGCCAGCAATATCGGTGAGATGAGTCTTGTTCACAGAATCTGGCCACTAGTGTCTCAGATATGTGTCATGTTCTGTGTTAGAGGGTTTGGCCACAATTCATTTTTTTTCTGTAAGAAAATACATGTACACATTTGATACTATAAGTTACAGCCACTCATCTTGTCTCATTCTGTATTCATTGTTTTTCAGGAAGATGTTTGGAGTGTGGACCAGTATGTTACACAAGAGATTGCAAAACTGCACCAGTTTCAACATCACATGGAAGAAAGACTTATTCAACATCTTATGAATGGAGAAGCAGCAATTCTAAAAAAGATGGAGGAAAATCTCAAATGTATTAAAAATTATGTTATAACCACACATATGGAAGTGTCTGATGTTTACTTGGAAGTCAAGAAAGAGGAAGTAGAAATTGTACAGGTATTTGAAGAAAACATTGAAAACATTAAGAGTTATATTATGGCCACCCAACAGGCAGTGTGGGATGATAACATGGAGCTTGGAAAAGGCAAACTTAAAAGCTTTCTAACAGTAAGCATGCTCTTTGTGTTCTCTTTTGCATAACGTTTTGTTTCAAACTGTGGAATGATGTGAATTCAGCTAATATGAAAAAAATATTTGAGAAGATTTCTGAATTATGCAGTTATAAATTTAATTTGATCTTTCAGTATATATTTATTGGAATGAGTAACACAGATGTAACAAGTATGTGTACTGCATGTAACGGAATAAAAAAGCAAGTGGAAAAAAGGACAACAAAAACAGTGTTCATGACCCTGACAATGTGTAATATGAAATTATTACATAGTCTATTGACCATTTATGTGGTATATAGGTATTTCACCTAATTACGTTACAGCTAAAATGTAAAATTTTTATAGTACAAATCATTGTTTGAATAAAATTCGGGGCAAAATATTCTGAACTATAATAAACGTGCTGCCTAGTTAAAGTACTATTTAAATTCATAAGTAATAAACAGTAAGTAATAAAAGAACAGCTAGCGAGATCCAGTTCCCTTGAATGTTTAAGCTGCCTCTTTAGAAGGGCTCACCAGCATTCACCTTCTGACAGAATAAGTTGTCATTATTAATTTTTAATTGAGATGTCATCCCATAGTCAGCTTAGTATGCCTGATCCTTGATTAAATTTGTTCTTACTCTGCAGATATTCTTTCTCTTGTATCTGGGCCCCAAAGTACTGGTCTCTGCAATGTTGAATGTTCTTCAAAAGTTTGATGTTTCAGCACCATCCAAATCACCGTAGTGTTTAGGTAACTGAATAAATGAGAGGAAAAGAGGTCAGAAATAAAGTTGAGACTGGTTAGCTCCATGACTGAGCTGATTAGCAGTGTACGATTATGTAGTCTGTCTCAGCTCAGCCTGAAGCCCCTTGTGATAGGCCCATTTTGCATTTAAAAGGAAGAACAAAAATCTTTGAGTAATGCTTTTCATTGCTGTAATTTATTTTGAAGCCTAAGCAGAGGGGTTTGAGGTTTGTTTGATAGCTTCGCTACCCTTGGTTGTGTCTAAATTAGATGAGGCTTCAATGTGTCATACATATTTTCCCGTTTTTAAACCCTTATTCATTGTGTCTAGTGGGAAATCAGTACATGTGTTTGTGTTTGTGTGTGTGTGTGTGTGTGTGTGTGTGTGTGTGTGTGTGTGTGTGTGTGTGTGTGTGTGTGTGTGTGTGTGTGTGTGCGCACGTGGCAACAGGGATTCAGTTTTTTTTTTTTTTTTTGTCACCCCATCATTTGTACAATCATGGGGTTGCAGGGAGACTTGCCCTGCTATATTTTCATCCACCCAGTTAAAAACTGAAGTTTAGACTAGGTTAAACTCTTAGTGGAGCTTTAATGAAAATCGTGGTTTGTGATTGCTGTTTAGATACCAGGATACCATGTATCTCAAGGAAATGCTTTAATGAAGTAGAAACTGTTGGGAATGCAGGTCTAAGACATTCACGTGGTTAAGAGAAACAATTTGAGATTCTTAAAAATCGGTGCTTAAACAAAAAATAATCACCTCATCTACTGAAAATCCTAAAATACTTTGTGGTTTCCTCTGTGGTGCTAAGCCTTAAAGATGCAGTCATCAATGCAGTATTGGAATAACTGTCTGTGAATGTGTTTTTTAAGGCAAACTATTGGGAGAATAGGGAAAGAGGCACAAAGGGGAGCCTTACCAGGTGCGTATGTACATGACAAGGAGATATGACAACTCACAAGTGGCACAGAATTTCATGGTGGAGGGCTGCAGTGAAGTTTGCACATGTCTATAAAGCTGAACCTGAACCCGAACCCATATCTTTTATGAACCTGCCATATAAAGTCCTAGTGTACTGAATATAAACAGCACTGTAAAAATTAACAATTACTGCAGCTTGCAGAATCATATGAAGCTTAGCAGGCCAAGTTGGGTTTGGCCGTTGTGTTAAGTCAAGCCTCCCCCCCCCCCCTTTTCTTGTGCTGATAAAAAAAACTTGTTTCTCTAGATAAATGAGCTTAAGTAGAAAGTTCTCAGTCCTTGCCACCATTTCATCAGGGATTTTTGTTTCCACAGAGAAGCAGAGTGATTGTTCTATAAATAATGTGGCTTTGCAGACTTTAAGAATTTAATTTATGTTATATCAGTAAACCTGTCTCTGTTTGCCTGTTCTGCGAAAAATATTGGCAAGTGTATCATTTTTAGAAACTGTAGTCTTTTTCTCTGGCTCTGTACATGGGCTGGTAGCATCAAATCATTATTTTGTTAATCTGGCCCATTTAAAATGTGCAAAAGTTCTTCTGATTAATATTGCAGTAGTCCCAGTCAACTCCTGTTTTGAGTCCTTGAGTACTCCCTCCCAATATCCTTCCTGTGTCGTGCATATGACAGAATGTCCTACATCAATTTGTCCAGATACTTTCAACTTCTTCTTCCCCAGTCACCAAAATACTAGTTCTGCTAGTTTACTGGTGTGCTATCTGTGGGTTCATAAGTTAAAAAAGAGCTGGAGTTACTTATTGAAAAGAACAATGAGAAAAGAAGGAACCTATGTGCCAGTTGGAGGGGGCTAGATTTGAGGTGTTAAAAAGAAACATCTTTTCTACGGCATAGGGTGGTGGATATATCGAATAGTTGATCCTGTCCTCCTCCTGGCATTTTGTATGTTTATAATTATCTTATAGCTGGTGTACTTGTAAAAATTATTGATTATTGAAGTACTGAAAGGCAACAGTGCAGATTACAGAATCCCCGAAGGGATGGGGAGCTGTAAGTCAGTTGTTTTGACCTTCATAATAGGAAGTGGTATGGAATACTGTCAGAAGGGATGATTAGTTGCTGATCTGTAAAGAATCTTAAAACACGTATGAAAGGGGAGGTTGACAGCCAACCTGGGGAGTATCATAAGGGTGTTGTTGAGCAGAGAGGAGCACATCTGTGGAAGGTCATGGAAAATGTGTAAAAGGGGTGACTGGTTGCACATCTGGGGGATGTCGTGGTAGAAATACTGAAGGAGAGACTGGTTGTAGATTTGTGGAATGGTACAGAAGGAGAGACTGGTTGCATACTTGGGGGAGTACATGAGATGAGTACTGATAATGTATCTGGCTTCTTGTGCATTAGAGGATACACAGCAACATAGTTTCCTGAGGGGTATCGTTCAAAATTATATTAAATTAAATGTTTTAACTGACAAAGGAGAGAACTTGAAAAAATGAGTGATTACGGCTTGTGTGTTTGACTAAGACCTTTTATACTGCCATATAAAAGCTATTTGCAGTAAACTGGCAGATGTGGAAACTGGCAGGGCAGTGGTTTGAATTTATGTAATTGCTGGGGTGGCAGAACACAATAAGCTGTCAATGACTATTGCTTCATAAGAAGAAGAGTCATGGTGTACCATGATTTTTACTGCTAGGGCAAATATTGTGTAGAATGGTTGGTTGGGCAAACATTACGTAACATGCCTTCAGTCATATTTTTTAAGACGTGCAACAGAGAAGTCCCTATTACAAGTATCACAGAATTGTACCACTGACTGAACACAGTATATAGACAGAATAAAAATGGATCTGTAGAACCTCTGGAGGATGGCAATTTAGGGGTCTAAATTAAAAGACCGAACGTTCACAACCGCGAATATGACAAAAGCGACACATAAATGCCGAACTGCTAAAAGAGCGAAACACATAAACATCGGAAATTGGAATGCCGAATGCATTTTCAAAAACAACAACACCATACAGGTAAGGAAAACCTACGTAAACAAACTTCAATAAACACACTTTTGCAAGGGGGCAAGCCCCCCTGCACCCCCCAACACCTCACACTCCCCTACTTAAATATACCAACTCTGAGATAGCACTACAGTGGGGAAAAGGATATATTTCCTCTTCCCCACGATCACCATGCTGGCCAAGAAAATACGTTTGGCTTTCCAATTTTCGATGTTTACGTGTTTCGCTCTTTTAGCAGTTCGGCATTTATGTGTCGCTGTTGTCGTATTCATGGTTGTGAACGTTCAGTCTTTTAATATAGACCCATAATTTAGTACTGATGCTGACAAGGTAATAGGTAAAGGACACAAACAGCAATCTGCCAGTTGGGAAGATGGTATAGTATGCATATAACAGGAAAGGGGCCTTTATGTTGTAGTTTGCAAGGAAACACTGTGACGTGACAAAAGGTAAAGGAGGTAGGATGCTGGGATCTGAAAGTGACTGCAACATGAGATGGAAAAGAGAGGACATAGTTCTGTCATACAGAATGCAAATGAAACCCACTCCTTCACTTTGCAAACCCCCATGCATCATCTGAAAATCTTTCGCATCTGCTGCTGCTAATTTATTCAGTTGTTTAACTATCATCATCATCATCATCATCTTTCGGCTTTTCCCGTTAGGGGTCGCCACAGCAGATCATCTCTTTCCATTTCTTCCTATCATCTGCATCTTGCTCTGTCACACCAACTGTCTGCATCTTGCTCTGTCACACCAACTGCCTGCATGTCCTCTCTCACCACGTCCGTAAACCGTATCTTAGGCCTTCCTCTTTTCCTCTTACCTGGCAGCTCCATCCTTAGCATCTTTTTCCCAATATACCCATCATCCCTCCTCAGCACATGTCCAAACCAACGCAATCTCGACTCTCTTGCTTTGTCTCCAAACTGTCCAACATGAGCTGACCCTCTAATATACTGATTCCTAATCCTATCCATCCTAGTCACACCGAGTGCAAATCTTAACATCTTTAACTCTGCCACATCCAGCTCTGACTCCTGCCTTTTTGTCAATGTCACTGTCTCCAACCCATATAACATAGCTGGTCTCACTACCCTCTTGTAGACCTTCCCTTTCACTCTTACTGGTACTTGTCTGTCACAAATCACTCCTGACACTCTTCTCTACCCATTCCACCCTGCCTGTACTCTCTTCTTCACCTCTCTTCCACATTCACCATTACTCTGAACTGTTGATCCCAAGTACTTAAACTCGTCCACCTTTACCAACTCTACTCCCTGCATTCTCACCATTCCTCTACCCTCCCTCTCATTTACACACATATATTCTGTCTTAGCCCTGCTGACCTTTTGTTTAACTATAATCCAAAGAAACCTTCAATTATGATTTAGGAGTATGAAAATCCCACAAAATTCCAATAAGAATTTCTTAAGTAGCTAATTGATACAAAGAAGGATATTGCCATCTACCAGCAACCTACTTTTTGTAAGAGTTCGGAGGAGAAATGTGTATGTTTACCTTTGTTTGCAAGGCAGAATTAAAGTTGTTAGGTATGCCACAGCTCCCTTCATCCCACCCTTTAATACCTACTTTTAAACCTTAATTTAAACAGATTATTGTTGTAATGTGTTCATTTTGATTTACTTTGAACACTTTCTTACAGTCGGTAATTAATTTCTAGGTGAACAATTCAGTTATTTCAGAATGTTCTAGGTTATTCTGCACCCCTTTATATGTTACTATGTGTACCTAATGCCAATATGTCAGGTTTCTTTTAAACTCTCAGACATTGTCTCCCTTCTCTCACTAGTGTATTACTTACAGAAAGTCACTGAACTGCTGACACCCTTCTAGAGAACCCCTGATTGATTACTTCTATGCTGCCATCATCTAGTAGTTTGTTGTCTGCTAGAGGTTGGGTGAATGTACGGGGGTATATTAAGTCCTAAGCTGTTGTATTGCAAAGTGTGTGTGTGTGTGTGTGTGTGTGTGTGTGTGTGTGTGTGTGTGTGTGTGTGTGTGTGTGTGTGTGTGTGTGTTTTCTCTCTCTCTACATATATATTGATATATATGTGTATATGTATATATATATATATATATGTATATATATATATATATATATATATGTATATGTATGTATATGTGTATATATATATATATATATATATACAGTGGATATAAAAAGTGTACACACCCCTGTTAAAATGCCAGGTTTTTGTGATATAAAAAAATGAGACCACAATAAATCATTTCAAAACTTTTCCCTCCTTTAATGTGACCTATAACCTGTACAATTCAATTGAAAAACAAACAAATCTGTTAGGGGAAAAAAATAAAAAAACTTACAATAAGCTGGTTGCATAAGTGTGCACACCCTTAAACTAATACTTTTTTGAAGTACCTTTTGATTTAATTACATCATTCAGTCTTCTTGGGTAGGAGTCTATCAATATGGCACATCTTGACTTGGCAGTATTTGCCCACTCTTCCTTGCAAAAGTGCTCCAAATCTGTCAGATTGCGAGGACATCTCTTGTACACAACCCTCTTCAGGTCACCACAGAGATTTTCTATTGGATTTAGGTCTGGGCTCTGGCTGGGCCATTCCAAAACTTTAATTTTCTTCTGCTGAAGCTATTCTTTTGTTGATTTGGATGTTTGTGTGGGGTCATTGTCGTGTTGAAAGGTGAAATTCCTCTTCATCTTTAGCTTTCTAGCAGATGCCTAAAGGATTTGGGCCAAAAGTGACTGGTATTTGGAACTGTTCATAATTCCATCCACCTTGACTAAAGCCCCAGTTCCAGCTGAAGAAAAGTAACCCCAAAGCATAATACTGCCACCACCATACTTCACCGTAGGGATGGTATTCTTTTGCTGATGCAAAGTGTCGTTTTTGCACCAAACGTACCTTTTGGAATTGTGGCCAAAAAGTTCAACCTTGGTCTCATCAGACCATGACACATTTTCCCACATGCTTTTGGGAAGCGTGATGTGTTGTTTTGCAAATTTTAGCTGGGCTTGGATGTTTTTCTGTGTAAGAAAAAGCTTCCATCTTGCAACCCCACCCCATAGCCCAAACATATGGTGGAGGATACGGGAGGTTGTTGTCACATGTAGTACACAACCAGTACTTGCCAGAAATTCCTGCAGCTCCTTCAGTGCTGCTGTAGGTCTCCTGGTAGCCTCCCTGACCAGTTTTTGTTTTGTCTTTTTATCAGTTTTGGAGGGACGTCCAGTTCTTTGCAACATCACTGTTGTCCCATATTTTCTCCACTTATTGATGACTGTCTTCCATGGTATATCCAATGCTGTGGAAATTTATTTGTACCCTTCTCCTGACTGATACCTTTCAACAATGAGGTCCCTTTGATGCTTTGTAAGCTCTCTGCAAACCTTGGCTTTTGCTATAGCAGGCAAATGAGTAAATGTCAGGAAAATCCTACTAGGGTGGCTGAACTTTATTTGGGGTTAATCAGAGTATCTTCATTTGATGGCAGGTGTGTACCCAAGAAAACTGAATGCTGTAATTTAAATTAAAAGGTGCTTCAACAAAGTATTAGTTTAAGGGTGTGCACACTTCTGCAACCAGCTTATTGTATGTTTTTTATTGTTTATATTTTTTCCCCCAACAGATTTGTTTGTTTTTCAATTGAATTGTACGGGGTATAGGTCACATAAAAGGTGGAAAAAGTTTTGAAATTATTTATTGTGGTCTCATTTTTTTTTATATCACAAAAAACATTTTAACAGGGTGTGTACACTTTTTATATCCACTGTATATATGTATGTGTGTACATATATATATATATATATATGGGTCTAGGTTACAACGTCGACAGATGAGAAGACAGACAGTGAAATCACCGACGCCAGAAGATCGACGGATGAAAACACCGACGCAGAGAACACCGAGATGGGGAAAGGATGTGTAAGTATGCGGTAGTGACGGACATTAGGGTGCGAGTAAGGTAAGTGTGCAATGTTGACGGTCTGTAGGGGTAGGGGTGGGTTAAGTGAGTTAGGGTTAGGGCGCGAGTTAGGTAAGGGTGCAGTAGTGAATGTTTTGGGTTAGGGGCGGGTTAAGTGAGTTAGGGTTAGGGCGCGGGTTAGGTAAGGGTGCAGTAGTGAATTGTTTTGGGTTAGGGGCGGTTAAGTGAGTTAGGGTTAGGGCGCAGGTTAGGTTAGTGTGCGATAGTGACGGACCTTAGGGTTAGGGTTTCGGTTAGGGTTGTGGATAGTTGTGTATGTAAGGTTTAATGTTTGTTAGGATTTAGGTGTGCTTGTGTTGTGTGTGTGGTTTTTGGTCAGGGAATTTGTTTTATTTATTGGTTGTTATGATGATGTGTTGAGTGTAAAAGCGTGTCGTGTTTGTGAACTGTCGATGATGTGGTGTCGGTGATGTCGTTGTCGATGTTGTGTGCTGTCGGTGTTATAACCTAGAACCATATATATATATATATATATATATATATATATATATATATATATACATACACACACACACACACACACACACACACACACACACATGTATGTGTGTGCGTGTGTTGTGTACTGAATATCATCAAAACACCCGAAGGTTGATTTCAATAACATTGACAATACACATTTCAACAGGGCAATACACGTGCATAAGGGACATCCTTGGCACACGCAAACTTAAATGTGCGCCAAAAAAAAAAAAAAAAAAAAACATTGGCACTTATTGTCCCTGTCACTGGAGAAGCTGGGCAGGGACAAAGTGGGGGAGTGAAGGGGTGTAGCCTACTATATTCTTCTGAGGAGTGAGGGGTATCTCATGCAATCACAGATGCACTGGATGATGCAGTATCCCTGTTGGAGGCCAGAGAGACCAGTGCTTTTACTCCAAAGGGAGGAGTAGGGCTGCTTGGTGGGAATGGCCATACAGAAGTGAGATAATGTCCTCCATAGACAGTACATTACATGCTCTTCAATGGTACCTATCTGTTGTGTGCAATTAAGTCAAGGAGAAAATCAGAAAAAGTGCCAACTGCCTGATGGCTGTCTAAATGATGGCCCCTCCTTGGACTATCCTTGCACTGGTGAAGGGGGAAAGAATAGGGTGACTGACCCAGATAGTCTATGGGTAGTGGGGATGAAAAAACTGCAAAAAACAAAACAAAATAAAACCGTGAAAGTGCTTTAAAGATGTACCAGCAAATTAGCTAATTTGCTGTTTTTTGATTTGATTCACAGTTTATTTCTAGAAATGTTGAGACTTTTAGGATTAGGTCTGACACTTCTGATACAGCAGCAGCATGAAGACCTGCCTTCCCATTCTTAACCCCTCAGTCGGCCACGACATACCAAAGTCAGACAGGAAGTCTCTACTTACAATTTACTGTGTCTGTCTTCTTTTCATGAAACCCCCTCACTGAAATCACTTTACGCATTTTTTTTTTGCCCTTTTACTCCATTGTTTCTCTGCCTGTTTCTCTCTTTTGCCAGTTAACCATTAACTCTCCTTGATCTAGGGCCATGATTCAGGCAGATATCACATTAGTGCTTAGGACTATTCCTTTTATCCTGTCAGTAGCAGATGTGCCTGCTGCCAGAACAGGCCCTGCATTTCTGGCTTTAATGTGTAAGAATTTCTGACTTGTTGATTGTGCTTCTATGCTTGTGTTGTTTTCATTTACAGTGCTTAGGTTTGGCTTAGCAGCATGAAGCATGTGACCACTTTTTATGTATGGCACACCTTCTCTGACCTCCATTAGCCAGAGCGCCTTCCCTAACTGTGGCACACCACACCAACACCCTCCCATTCACCTTTACCCCTTCAGCTAGCACATCCAGTGTCTAGTGCTACTCAGACCATTGTCTGCTTTATCCTTCTATGCCAGGTAGGTGGTACAGCTTCAGGTGTACTTTTGTTCCTTTCAGACACCTTTCATCATGTCTGTATTCAATGTTGTGGTCTTACATGTTTCACTGTCTCATTTCTTCAGCTCCTTTTATTTATTTATTTTTCCAGCTGACCTACTGTCCTGCTGGTTCCACTACCTTTCTTTTCTTTTCTTTGCTAAAATAATCTCTGCAAAACATATTGGTTGTCTCCCATATCTTATGTTCTGCTTCTACCACTGCCACTTCTGTCCCCCTCCCTGGTATTTTTCTCCATTTAAGTTCATGGCCCATTTATTGATCACCCCCCACCCCCCATAGCTAGCTTCCCCCTTTTATATGGCTGTGCCACCCTGGACCATTTGCTGTGTCCTTTCTGCCTTATCCTACAAGGTGTCTGAACATCTGTAGCTGGACCTTTACTTTTACAATACATTTCTGCTAATTTCCTACTAATTATTAGCCCTTCCCAAGTCTTCTTTCCCACTTGTTTGTGACTGTACTACTACCCTTCATCACCCTGGGCTTCCCTCCTGTGTATTACTTTTCTTCCTGAAAGTTAGATCACTCAGTCTTAACTACTGTTCCTGTGCTTGCAGACTTTAGTCTGAGTCCCACATACTCTTCCGTGTGTAATTTAAAGTGGGAAGGATGGAGTTGGGAGAAGAGATATTTTGCAGGCAGAAAATACAGTAAAATCCATACACTAACTGCTAGAAGAAACCTTCCCTTGCTTCTTTAACAACTCTGTCCACAGTTACGTGGCATGGTCTCAGTGCGCAGCAGTTCAGCTCAGTCCCCTTACTTAAGTGCTACTTCCCACTCACCCCCCACAGACACGCATCATGGGCTCAATGCATGCTGTTTAATCATCTTGCCTCATCCCACTCACACTGCTCCCACTCTGTAGTGTGTAGAGTATGGTCCCAGTATCATATGGTTTAATTCATTGCTTTGTCACAGTCTGTGCTGTACTACTCCATAGCTGCACACCAGGGGTGTGCCATCCTTCACACTGACCTTCTGTCCTCACACTGTTTTCACCTCTCCCACTGTCCTATGTACGGCATGAGTTCAGTGTTCTGTAGTGTAGCCCTCTGTTCTCATCCCACCCTTCCCATTGAGTAGGGTATAGTATGACTCAGTATCTTGTTGTTCATCCCTCTATTCTCAGACTACTTAACTCTTTGTTTCTGCTCCTTAAGGCAGATTAGTGCAAAACAGCACACAAGCAGTTTCATGACCAATTTATTAAGTGTGTATGTGTATGTCTACGTGCATGTACCACTGTAATGAAATGTCGCTGAGCTCATCTTCATTTCGACCTTGTACTTACAGGAATTCACATGACTGTATCATACCCTCCAGAGTTAGTGAATTGATGTCAGCCATTTACTTGTTATGGCAAAAGGAGAGAAACAAATGAATGACCATTTTATTATTATATAACATGTTTCAAAAGTGTAAATTTTGTGTTGCATGCAGTGAAAGAAATGAAAAACACTGCTTGTGCTTTTCAGGTACCAGTAACCTTTGAGGATGTTGCTGTGAATTTCTCAGAAGAGGAGTGGAACATGTTAACAAAACAAGATAAAGAACTTCACTGGGAAGTAATGGCACAGAACTGTGAAACCTTGATTTCAGTAGGTAAATGTAGTCTCTGCTTTAGAAATGAGATCTTTATTCTTGAGCATTACCGTTGTCATATTACAGTGCCAGGCCATGATAAATAGTAGACATGTACTTGGAAAATATATTAGCCTGCTTCTTACTCCAGAGAGTCGTGATACATTCAATTTCTTTCTCAGTTGACTTGTTTGTTTGCTGTTTAGGCATGTACAATATACTTGAAATCTCCTGCTATTTTCAGATGTGCATTTTCATTAGGTTATCCTTTATATTTATCTGTTTTAAAGTGAAACCATCTTTCCTTTCAGCTTTTTATCATCTTCACTGCATGCCACTTTTGCCCATCTAGTCACTTTCATGTGAAATAACAATATATTTTGTCATCTGTACTCCCAGCTGATGTACCTAATGTCACCCTTTCTCCGCCTGTCTTCCAAGGAGTGCATACTTAGCTCCATTATCTATCTTCAGGGAGCTGGGATTCATTGTCTGTCTTCATGGAGCTGGGATCCATTGTCTGTCTTCATGGAGGTGGGAGCCATTTGTCTGTCTTCATGGAGCTGGGAGCCATTTGTCTGTCTTCATGGAGCTGAGAGCCATTGTTTGTCTTCATGGAGCTGGGAGCCATTGTCTGTCTTTATAGAGCTGTAGTTCCTTGATTTAAGTTGTTAATATGATGTTAATTTGCATGTTGTCCTGGTGAAGATACATTGTGGAACGTGAGATTTTACAACCACAATAGTGTCTGTCCCTCCCCCATGATGTTGAAGTACTCTGAGACTTTGGGTCTCGATAGGAGGGACCTGTTAAGGGGGGGGGGGTGTTGGCCAGTAGTGTGCTGTTAGTCAACATATAGTAAGGATACCTTGGTGTCCTTGGTGCACTGGATTGACCATAGCCACGTGTGCCAGTGTACTGTGGAGTTATATGTATTAGTAACATATCTAAGTAAGATTAAATCCAACAAACTCGAACTGGTACCCAAAAGTGAAACCTGTACCAAAATCCAGTCAAGGCACCATGGAAAGGAAGAAATCAGCACAGTTCAAAGATAAAACACAAGCTGGTTTTATTGTGGTTTAAAATGCGTAAACACAATTCAAAATACAACATTTTTGTCATATTTAATCAGACCATCAGGTACACAGAATTTTAAGTCAAACCAACTAATATATATATATATATATATATATATATATATATATATATATATCCCAAAGTGTTTCCCCAATTAAAATCACCACCCATCAGAATTCTCTGTTTACATAAGTAATTGTACTTGAGACACTGCTTAAAAGACTGGGGAGGTGCACAAGATAAAAAAGTAAAAGTATTGTTTCAGTCTTTGATGTGCTCTTTGCCGCACCTGTAGTATGTCCAGTAACAACTCCTTCTGCAGCTCATATGGAGTTACATGGATTGGTAACATATGTAAGTAAGATTGTAGATTCTTTTTTTATAAGACTCATTGCTCCTACTACTATTGGAACTGTTTGGGTATCTTTCTTCCTAATTGCTCTCACCTCTGCCTGCAAATCCTGATATTTTTCCTTCCGATATATATTTCAGTTCAGATATATATTCAGTTCCTGTGGAGACAGTGTGGTGAACATGAAGTCTTGCATTCTAAACCTGTCCTTTATTTGTTGGCTGAACAGCTTCTCTGGTGTGCCTTGCTTATAATCTTGACAAGCGACCACTCCCCACCTCGGTCCTTGGATACACCATCCAACCCCCCCCCATCCCAACTTTATAGAGATTGCAGAAAACTCTCTAATTTTAATGTAGTCCAATTCAACTCTATTCTGTTTACCATTGACTGGTCCATCCTTAAACAAATCCCTCTCAGTGATCCAGTTACTAGGTTCAATAGCATCTTCCTGAATATCCTGAACACCCTTGCTCCCTCTAGAAAAGTTAGAATAAAACCCAGTTATGCTCCCTGGCTCTCAAAAGAAACTAAGTCCCTTTATCTAGAAAGAGAGAGAGCTTGGAAAGCCTGGATCAAAACAAAGGAATTACCTCTGCTACATAATTTATAGACACCTCAGAAATCTTACAAAAAAACAAACCAATAATGTCAAAAAGTCCTTTTATAACTCTCCCCAATTCAATAACAAATCCAACCCTCGCAAGTTCAGGTATACAAGTAACAGAATTCTCTCGCCGGGCTGCCCCTCAACTCCCTGCCTCTACCCAAATGCATCTCCTCTGGAAACTGCTACTCTTCTTAATAAACACTTTATTGAAACCATTCAAACACTCATACCTTCCAACTGTAACACAACTTCCATGCCTACCCCTCCCAATCCTTCTATCAAACAATTATTCTCTTTACATCCGGTTCCTACTTACTATATCAGATCTCTTCTTCACAAACTCAAACCCTGCTCTCCCTCTACTGACAGTCTACCTCCTACCTTCCTCAGACTTGCTGCTGACTCCATTACCTATCCAGTATCTGTAATAATCAATAGATCTATTCAGGAATCCACCGTCTCTACCCTATGGAAATCCTTTTTCACTATTCCCCTGCATAAAGGTGAAAACTCTACAGACCCAACTAACTACTGACCTATAGCTGTTCTATCTCCCCCTCTCCAAGATTCTAAAAAAATGTATCCACTCAAAACTACTCAACTACCTCCTCCAGCATAACCTCCTTACTCACACTCAGCATGATTTCCATCCCAACCACAGCACAACTACTGCCCTCTTATCCTTTGCATATATCATTGCCGAGGTCCTAGACAATAACAAACTCATATCATGTCTCTTGCTTGACTTTTCCAAAGTCTTTGATACAGTCTCCCATCCCCTACTGCTATCTAACCTTGCAGATCTCATTCTATCTTCTTCCTCCCTTGCCTGGTTCTCCAGTTACTTATCCTGCAGGCAGCAATCTGTTAAATGGCTCTCTTCCACTTCTCCATTCATACCTGTCCTAACTGGAGTATCACAAGGTTCCATCCTGGGTCCCCTCCTATTTAATGTCTTTACCAATGATCTCTCCACTTCTTGTAAACAATCCTCCCTCATCTGATATGTAGACGACTCAACTCTCATCTCCATCTCAGACAACATCTCCAATCTCCACACTCTTACTCAACAGGCCTTCCTATCCACTGAGCAGTGGTTGTCCAGGAATCTACTCATTCTCAACCCTAAAAAGACCAAACTCTTATTATTTTTCCTCCGATCTTCAAATCCACCTTTACTATTACTTCCTCTAATAACACTGTTATCCAACCTGAAGCTCACACAAAACTCCTTGGGGTCATCATAGATGATGAACTCAAATTCAACTTGCACATCCTCCAAAGCATAAAAAAGACTCATCAGAAACTTGGTTTACTGTATCGCAACAAAAAATTTCGAACTACAAATGCCAGACTCTCCCTTGCACAAGCTCTTCTCATCCTCTCCCTTCTGCATGCTGCCCCAGTACTCACCAACATCCAAACTTCTACTTTAAACAAACTCCAACAAACGTACCACAAGATAGCTAGATTTATCACAAACTCTCCATACAATACACATCACTGACTTGCCCTAAATACTCTCCACTGGTTAGAATCCCCCCGTCTTCTACTGCTGTCACAACTTCAAATGTTACACTTCATTCTTTACAAACCTTCATCCTGCCCTGCTCTCTCTCTTCCTTCATCTCTGTCTACACTCCTCCACAGACTCTCCGTACCTCTAATCAGCAACTACTACAAATCTACCAACCAAAAAAATAGATGGCAAACTCCTATATAAACACTCTGTCACCCAAGCCTGGAACAAACTCCCAAGAGACAATTGTTCCATCATTCACCCATCCCACTTTAAACTCAAACTTCATCTACTCAGCTCTAAAATATGTTCTTGTCAAGCTCCTACTAAAGCTCCCCACAACCCTACTATATACCTTTTCAGTCCCTCCACATACAGCTAAGTACTCCACTATTGTGGATACTTATTAAACTCTACAATCAGTACTGTTGGACTTAACTCTTTTTGTAAATATGTAAAATCATTTTGTAAATATGTAAATATATTTTTTAGTCTGTAAAAACATTGATATGTATATATCATCTGTTTGCATTTCTGCTTTGTCTCTCTATATTTTTGACTCAAATGTTTGATTCTCTGTAAACTGTTTGTGTTTTGTTTTTTTTTTTGGGAGTTTTTCTCCTTGGGTCTACACTGAAAATGGGCCACAAGCCCAGCTGGACCAACCCGGTTACAAATGTCAATAAATAAATAAAATAAATAAAGGAAAATATATTGCCACAATGTTTATTGACTTCAGAGACTTCATCTGTGTTTACCACCTGCTACTGCCTTATGGATTAAAGGATGAACATGCAGGCAGCTGTGGCCTGTAACAGTTTTAGAATTATTTAACCAGTTCACCAAATTAGTTTTGTATCAGAGGGTTGGGACTTCTGCACATAAAGCTAAAACTGCTGTCCGTAAAGGAGCCCTTGTTTACAACTGATGTATAAATGCACTGATGACGTCTCCATTTCACATAATGCTTGCTTCCCTCTTGTGCTGCACATATGATTCTACTCACTTGCTAGAGGTGACGTTCCTAAATCACAGATAAATTGCAATCTGGATTTAGCACGTTTATTCACTGGGTGATAAGCATTTGGCTCATTCTTAATGAAAAGATGACAACACTTTTGAATTTTAGTTTACACTTTGCCTCCACAAGTGTTGCAGACTGAAAATGCAGTTTTACCTCTCTCTGTCTCCCTGAAAGTAGTTCTGAACTTGAACCAGCTTATTCTTTATAATCAGCCTTAAAATATTTTACATATACCGTGTGATGCTGGACAGTACCAACAGGTAAACCAAAACCTAGGGCTACTGTATGGGATTAAACATCAACTCACTTCTGACAACAGAACTGTCATGGCACATAGCATTCTGCTGTTTTTTTCTTGTTCCTAAACTACACAGTATCTGTTTCTAGCAATGTCTTTCAGTAACTGGAGTATACACATATCATAGTACCACATGTTTTGCCACACAGTTGCTTCTTCCTGTATAGTATTATGGTCTCAAGAAACCTGTTTTAACAAATTAAAATACTCCCAAACAGCTCTGTCATAAGTGTATTTTATTGTAGTTTTAGCCTGATTGGTCTCAGTAACACAGCAGTTCCACCTAGACATCTTAGATCCAAACAAGCTTATTTATGGTGATTCCATACAAAGCTAAATTACCTTAGATGACAGAGCTTTATGTCATACTGCCATTTCTTTGGAACTTCACATCATGCAGCAATTTCAAAGCTTCTCATTGTACTAGGTAGATTCTTATTGGTGACAGCATATGCGACAGATGCAAGATTTCAGAAAACTGTAAGGGAGCCATTTTCCGCTATTGCCCATATCAGTGTAAGCATTTATTTCTTTCTTTGATGTATTGTACCATTTCTTATTCTTTTTTCACTTAGTTATATTGCTAAACACATTTACAGTGCAGCTGCATTCATTATAAGTTTATATATTTATATTCAGCTGGTAAACTTGTGACCTACTGGCATACAAGAAGCTTTGTTATAGTAGTTTATACAAATATGGGTGCACTTTACTCTGTCAGATGGTAGGCTCATTGATAGGAGAAAGATGAAGTGTGTGTGTGGGCAAGGTAAGTGTGTGTTTGGGTTTTTAATGCCAAAAAAGTTTCATCATTAGGGGTAGGAGTGTGTGATTGTGTTTGCAAGTCTTGTGTAGTGGTAGCGTTACAGAATGAGCTTTTCTTAAGCTAATTAGTAGGGTTTGGGTTATGGGATAGGTTGGGGGGGGTTAGCACACATTACTAAGGTGGTACAGAGGAAAGTGTGTGTCTGAAGTTAGTGGTAGGATTTTGGTTAACTTAACACAAACGGAAACCATTTGTCTTTCGGATGAGATGTTAAAGCAAGGTACCATCTGCTGGATATAAAAGCTCTCATGGTACCAATTGTAAAAAGTAGGGGAAGTTCCCCAATGCCTCCCATCCAAATTTCCCCTACTAGTATAAAATGCTGCCTCTGTTCTCCTCTGAAAAGAGGCTATAGCCTAGGGGGGATAACCCAGTTAACAAAGGAAGGAAGGATGAATGAATGAATTTAATAAATAATATATCAATTTGTGATTGGTTTTGTGTGTGTGTCTATGTATTAACCATCCGTTATAACTAACCTGCTATCACTAGGGAATAGGTCCTTAATGCTCTCTCTAAGACCAAGAACACTGCATCAATGGACCCAGACCGTATCCTAGGATGCTTTCTGAATAGCATGAAACATAAAATATCAGCCATCTGGAATTGCTATATTTAACTGTAACCTCCAAACAGGCTTTGTGCCTCATGAATGAAGAACAGCAACAGTCATCCCTCTGCACAAAGGTGGGCCATCTACAGACCCTGGAAACTGCAGACCCATAAGTCTCACTAGTCTTATTTGCAAAACCATGGAAAGAATTATCATGAAAATAGTCAATGATATAGTAAACCTCCAGACACTGTACCCAATGTGGTTTTGACAAGGGCAGGTCACGCCTACTCAACCAATAGATGAATGCAAGATGGTTCACACTGCCTACCTTGACCTGGCCAAGGCATTTGATATAATACCACACTTGGGCATTGTCGACAAACTCAGTGGGTTAGGTACAAACCCTTATGTCACCCAGTGGATAGCCAGCTGGCTTTACAGACAGGACACAGGAAGTTGGAATTGGGGAGTCCACCTCTACAAAGAGGCCATTCACAAGGGGAGCCCCTCAGTGTTTGGTGCTGGGACCTCTCCTTTTTAGCATTTACTTCTCTGAAGTGAAGCCCAATGCAGATGATTGCAAATTAGGAGCTGTCATTGAATCCCACTCCAACATAAATGGTCTCCAGGAAGGGCTGACACAGACAATCAACTGGTGTCATAGCCATGGACTAAAACTAAATGCCAAGAAATGCATAATAGTATCCTTTGGGAAGTCATCCACCCCTTATAAATATCGTATTGACAACACACCCCTTAGAGTTGATCCAGTAGTCAGGGACTTAGGACACACATAGACAGTAATGTAGTCTTTGACCATCACATGTCTACAGTAGTGAGGAGATCATTTTATGTTTCGCAACTTATAAACAAGGGTATGGTATCAGGGTCCAAGGAAGTCATTGTTCCATTGTACTCAGCATTCATCAGACCTATCATTGGGTACACTTCCCCCTTTGGTATGTACTTAACCAAGCATATCCAACAACTGGAATGTCCACAGAGGTTCCTCACTAAAAGAGTACAGGGTGTAAGTAAAATGTCCTATGCAGACCGCCTCAAGGCCCTATCCCTGTATTCTGTCTCCTACAGGCTGTTGAGGGGAAATCTATGCCTGGCATACAGGACATTGTCAGATCCCACTCTGATGGACCTCCTGCATATCCACAAAACAAATAACACCAGACTTACCTGGTTTAAAGACTTAAACCTTGCATGGATTATAAATACGACCTGCTGGAGAGACAGGTATGTATCCCAGTGACTACCCCATCTCTGGAACAGACTCCCCATCCATGTGAAATAAGAGTTCCTACCTAACCCAATTCAAGTGTAACTTGGACAGTTGGATGGGGAATGGGAAATTCATCCCTGGTTTGGCACCTCTGTCTCTAATGAACACAGGCAACCTGTAAATGGTTCATCTCCCAGGCCCCTGCTTGTAATTGTTTCATCTCCCAAGCCTCTGCTTACACTTATCAAGGGTACCAGAACTTGTTTGAGATTTAAGATGCATGGCTAGACTTAAAAAGGGCTACTGTGGTCGCTAGCTTAGTAAACACCTATGAACCTATTATAAGTATGTTTGTGTGTGTATATGTAGAATATATAGATGGATGATGGGTATAAGACTTGGTTTAAGCTCTTTGTTTCCAAAGTATGGCAATCCACTTATGTTGTACTGACAGTCTCAGAAAAAGGGAGAAACATGGCATGTCTATAGCTAGTGGGATTTGGCTTTATTGGTCTGAATGCATCACTAAAGCCATGTATCTCTTAAGACTAGTATGACCATGGGTCTGAAATACAAGAGGTTTACGTTCTTACACAGTGAAGATCAATGTTTAGAATCTGCTTTTGATTTTCATTCCTTCTCCTCCCATATCGTTTGACTTTGTCTGGGATTCTTGTACTAAGAATAGCGTTGCCAGAATTCTTACACTAAGAAGGTGGCATGTAAGGCCTGATGTAAAAGGACACAAGATTGAGTAAACAGGTAAGCAGCTGTGGTGTGGGGGGGAGGGGATAATGCAAATAGGAGCAAGAATGGCTGTACAGAGAAGATTAGGTGATGTCCATATCAAGTGGGTGGACATAACCTCTGACTCCACTACATCCAAGATAAACTTCTACAGCCCCACATATTGATGTCAAATTCCTTTTTAGACTGAAACCTAGTGTCAGGGCCTAGCAAATACACCACCACAGGTACAAAGTAAGACTCCTTCAATGACCATGTCTTAATCTGTACGACCAGACATCTCACACATCCATGTAAACAGCCTGTTTATAAAACAACACGCAACCTGTCCAGGTGTCACTTAGAGATATTCATTACTAACCCATCATATATTAAATGGAATATTCTAAAACTTCTCCCTTAGATGGTGCTGCAGATGAATTCAGTACAACTTTCCTAAAGTGCCTTGTACCTCCTGAAAAGAAGAGACTAAAAACAAATAATGCAATTTGTCTATCCAAAAAGCGTAGAAAGAGGGTTAAAAATATAAAACAACACAATATCTTCAAAACTTAAGAATCCTCTTCAACTGTACTAAAAAGCAAGGAAATGACAAAAATTATACTGTAACAATAGTAAAAATCACTCTAAAAAAGTCTGGTCAGCCATTAAAGAAATCTTACATCCCAGTCAAAAATTCAACCCTAACTCCTCTCCCAATATCTCTTCACTCTTAAATGCAATACAGTACAATGTTATTTTATAGACAGTATAGCATCCCTAATCGAGGATTTGACTCCCCAACATCTAATCCCACTCCCCAACAGCCACATGTGACCACATACACTTTCACCTTCAGACCTCTGCTCCATCATATATGTAAAACTACTCTAAAACAAACTCAAACCATGCTCTACTTCAGCTGATGCCCTCCCACGTGAGTACCTTAAAAAAGCAGCCAATGGCATTGCCTACCCTGTCTCATTCCTTATAAATAGATCAGTTCAGGAATCCCAGGCTCACGCTCTCTGTGGAAAAAAATCGCACAGTATCCCTCTACACAAAGGATGTAATTCATCAAACATCACCAACTTATGACATATAGCAATCTTATTCCCCCTCTCTTAAAAATACTTAAAATGCATTCAAAGACAATTGCTAAACTATCTCCTGCAGGAAGAACTCCAGTTCCCCACACAACATGGCTTCCATCCCTCCAATAGTACTAACATTGCACTTCTAACGTTTATAGATACTGTCAATAAAGTTAGAGATAACAGCAAACTATTCTCTTCCTTATTTCTAGACTTGTTTAAAGCCTTTAGCAAACTTCTACTTCAAATGCTCTCACTAGGTGTATCTCAGCCTGCCCTTCTATAGTTCAAAAGCTACTTGTTCAGTAAGTATCAGTTAGTAAAACTGCACTCCACCCTCACTCTCTGTACCTCCTAGTCACCAGTGATGTACCACAAGGCTCTGTCCTTGGTCTCTTCTCTTTAACATTCTCACCAACATCCTCCACACAACAGGCCTCCCTAGTGCAATACGCAGAAAACTTCACAGTTAAATGTACATCAGACAACCTGACACATCTCCAAACAATTGCTCAGGAAGCTTTAACAGCTACTGAAGTATAACTTTGTAACTCGCAACTCATTCTCAATCTCCTTTGAAAAAATAAATAAATAAATAAATACTTTCCCCCCAAATCTCTCTCTCAAGGAAAAAAAAAAACAAAATTTAAAATCTTCTGTCGTAACAATACAATCATTGAAGTCTCATAGCAAATTATTAGGGATGAAAGTGGATAATTTTAAATTTGACTTGCATATATAAAATTGCATTAAAAAATTGCCAAAAACTAGGGATGCTTTACAGAGACAAAAACCTTTCTCACCAATGGAACTAAAACTGCACTTGCAACTACTTCCCTCCTCCCATCACTACTTTATTGTGCTCCCATCCTTACTAACTTTCAGGCATCACAAAAAGCAAAACGAGAACACAGTGCTATAATAAAGTGATTAAACTTGCAGCAAATACCCTCTTTTGAACCAACTACTGTAGAGCACTAAAAAGCTTCAACTGGTTAGATCTACCACATCAGCTGACACATATGCAGTTTCTTACCATCTGCAAAATTATTCATTATTCATCTGCATGACTGCAAAAAATTCAGTTCTACACAACTATGTTCCCAATTAGTCATCATGATCCAATCATCAAAAAGTCTTCTATGTCCACAAACCTTTATGATCCAATCTTCAAAAACTCACACCTTTATGAGCCAATCTTCAAAAACTCTTCTATGTCCACAAACCTATCAACTCTGCAGGGTAAGGTCTTTACTCTATCCGTGTTGCTAAGGCCTGGAACTCCACACCTGTATACAGTACCCGCCCTCCAGTCTTTTAAAGCCATTTTGAAAGACTTCCTAGCCAGAATCTGTCTCTGTACATGCTCAACCGTAGGGCAAACTATATCCCTAATAAGTATGACCAAGTACCTATTCTTACCTTACACCTCCTTACTCCCCTTTCTTCACTCACTTCCTTACTTCTATCAGTTTCTCTTCCCTGACTCTCTAAGGCGGCAAAACCCTGTTTATTTTCTCCAAATTCATGTTGCAATTCCTGTTTGTATTATACTAACTTGCCTTTAATTTCTCTAAACTGGCAAAAATATCTCTAAATATAAAATCACTGTCATGTAAGTTGTATCTGTTCTTAACCAATGTTTTCACACAAAGTCTAATTTGATATAATTATTTAAACTGTTGGTGTTTTCTGCATTATTTTTCAAGGATGTAAAAATATTGTTTTTAAAATGTCTTTGTAATTCTTTGGAGCTCCCCCCTGGCCTTCACTGAAAATTGGTATTCACCCAGCCGGATTTTCTTGGTAATTAAATGTCAATAAATAAATAAATAAGAAGGTGCTAAGAGAAACAAGAAAAGGAGGAAGGTTGGGGGACAAAAGGATCGACGAGGAGGAGGAGGAACTTGAGGGAAATGAATAAAGGAAGAGTGAAAAAGATGGGAAAGAAGGAAAAGATGATGGAAAAGACATGAATTGTCGAAGCACTTAAAGAACCAGAGTTCCATGTTATTGTTTAGTAAAATAACAAATCTGCACTGAGGCGGTATTGAGAATCTGAAAATAAAACAAAAAGCACAGAATCCGATTCTAATGAAGTTTTTGTATGTCCCAGGCGAAACTGCTAAATGTTTTATTAAAGGCGTCTATTTCACTTAACTCATTTTTTGTTTTGTTTTGTTTTGTTTTATTGCTCAGTTTCCTCTCCATTTGCTATCACAGGAGGGTTAATCTGAAAAGAATGGTAAAGGAGTGAAATTTCTCAATACTTTAAAAAAATTGAGAAAAAAGTTTCATGTTGAGGCAATGTACAGTGAAAACTTTATTTAATGAATTCCATAGTCTTAGTTGGTTGGTGATTACAGATTTGGGAGACCTGGGAGGGTTTTTCCAGCTAAAGGGAATGAGTCAGTTGTTCAGAGTGAAAGTTAAATGAGTTTATAGGCAGAATTGAGATTAGAAAAGTTTTAGTTTATTAGTAAGTTTGATCAAAGAAGTACCAAGTATGATCTTTTTGTTGTCACTTTTTTTTGTCTGTCCCCAGTGCCTACCTACCAGCTAGCTGCTGTCATTACTGTTTATTAATTCAAGACCATCTGGGAAAGCTCTGTGTGTGTGTGTGTGTGTGTGTGTGTGTGTGTGTGTGTGTGTGTGTGTGTATATATATATATATATATATATATATATATATATATATATATAATCTCTCTCTCTTTAGCTTAACCACCCTACCCCCACCCCCAGAAGTAGATATCGTGATCTGCTATACCGTCCCCTTTTGGCACGGGTCTATTTTAGAAGACCGAAAACGCTTTCTTTCGAATGCATCTTGGTCGAACTAAAAAGGCTGAAAATGGAAAATGTCAAAGCGGCTGTTAAGCGAATTCTTTCCCTGGAATGAATTTGCTTGGCCGCTTTGGTACTTTTCCATTTTCAGCACTGTAGTGCGGTCTCGGAGTTGGTATATTTAAGTAGGGGGTTGTGGGGGCACAGCCCCCCATTGGAGGGAGTGGGGGGCTGAAGCCCCCAAGTGAATGTAATGTTTGAAATTTTTTTTTTTTTTGTTGGAACAGCAATTTTTTTTCCCTTGGAAAAAAATCATTGTTCTGACACTTCGACATTGTAAGCTTTCACTTACATAAGGTTAATTATTTACCGTTCGCTTTTTTTAAGCATTCAGTGATGTAATATAGACCCTTTGGCATATGTGTTTGCATCCATGTACCAGGGAGGCTACCGCACAGATGTGATTTGGCAGAACCAAGCACACATCCCTGACCCATACTGTTGCACACATGCACCATTCACTCCAGTAACTGTCATCACTGCAACAGGCTGGACATCCTTCCTCAAGGAAAAGGAAACAACATCAGCTGATGACTCTCACCCTCTCCACCTGATTTCTGTATCACCCAATTCACTAACTAATCTCAGGTTCTTTAGGTCATGATCAGAGCTTCATCTATGCATGCCTTGGAGCTGAGAACTTTCAAATGTGATTTTTAGTGAACCGTAGACTCTTTCTTGGATTAGAGTGAGCTGTTTACTTGTCTGTATAGAGTAGCACCAGATAACAGTTTGGGGGGGTCATGGTCTGTTCCGGTTTTGACGTGTCACTTTGGATCTCATGTGATACAAGGAACCCAGCTGCTGTACAGAACAGGACATGCTAGTGAATGCTTGGATATTTGTTGGTGATACACCGTTATACAATGACTGTCCATTAATATTCAAAAATGAGCATGTTGATTGGTCAACCTAACCTGCATGCTCATTGTAAATCGAGCATATACCAGTAGAAAAAAGGCTGGTCTCTCAGACTTTCTTCTATTAATGTATGCTACAGCTTTTTAGTTTTCTTAACCTTAAAAAAATAAATAAATAAAAGTTTGAAATCTGGACACTTCAGAGGTACGAGAGAGGCAGGACAGAGAAAATACAAGGAATTGGGTATGTTATGCAAAACTAAAGATGCATACCCGATTTCCTTGTGTTTTCTCTGTCCTGTCTGTCTCGTACCTCTGAAGTGTCTGGATTTCAAACTTTATATTAAAAAAAAAAAAAAAGGGCAACAGAGAGCTTCCTTTCTCCATAGTTTCCTTTCTAAAGCACTGATGCGGTGCATAAGCATGGGAATGTAAGTCCCATCTGCATGTGCAGTACATCCAGAAAGCCCCAGGATATATAAACAAAGTGGCAGAACACCACAACTCCATTATGCAAGGAGATTGTTTAAGAAAAGTAAGTACGTTTTTTTCTTAAATAAAGTGGGTGTGGGTAATGCTGATTTACCCATGGTAGGCTTTGTTTGGTCACTTGGGGTTCGCCCTCGTTACCAAGCCATACCAACCATGGGTAAATCCAGCTTTACCCACAGCTGTGGTCTGTGACAATCCAAGATACTGGGGGGGTGTCCTAATGTAAAAGAATAGGATGGTACCCCCTGCCATGTGGAACCTTTAAAACATTTACCTTCATTTATTTTGCAACATTGGTATTATTTTAATGTAAAAAGGACTCATTCCACATTATAAATATCTGGGTCTGTGCTGGGCATAATGAAGATATTTGTATCTGTGCAGTTTGTATTTTTTTGTGTTTGAGTCCATCCACCATCTTTGTTAGCACAGATAGAAAAGAAATTAAATTGTAATTGGAATGACCTTTGTGTAGAGGGAACATGAGGTTTCTTCCCATTTGTAGGAAACATTGCCCTTTATTATGCATCTGTTAATGAGTTTAGGTACACACAACAACAGTGTGCAGGCTCCTAGTTTCAGGAATGTGAGATATCCCACTTGGTTTAAGGACACTTAATTGTTTCAGCTGTAGAAAAAGCAGCATCTTAACTTAGTAGTAGCTGAGTAACTGAGGAGAAAAATCTGGCAGGTGTGACAGAAGTGTGAAGCAGGTCAGGGGTGACATTGGACTGCCAGAAGAAGAGTTGTGGATGTGGGCCATGAATATGCATCTGGAGAAGCATTTGGTGAAGAGAAAGAGAATTTTTTTCTCCCCAGTTGGTGCAAATTGTTAATGTCCTTTTGGTAGCCAAAGTGAGATAGCATGACTTTATTAAGGGCTGTGGAAGTAGCCACATTTCATGTGTCCCTACTGAGAATTGTGCTGCTGTGTTATAAGTTATTTGTATTTCTGTAGGCTGACTCCAAGGCTATCCAAAAACAACTGCTTATGAACAAAATTATTACAAGACACTGCTTTTTTGTGTCTGCATAAATCCTGAAGCATTTTAATGAGGCGACTTGGGCACTGATGCTTAAAAGTGCAGGATTAAACTGACTGATGTTAACAGTGATCGTGCTTCATCTGGGGGGTGGGGGTCTGCAGTTCACTTTATGAGATAAAATGTTCTGCCATGCTATTAAATAAAAACGTAATTCTTAACTCAGTGCTCCGTCTTGCTATTGAATACAATTAGTCTGTTGTAAATGTTTGTGTTTAGTTCAGTTGTTGCACTTGAGTCTTTTAGTTTTGTTATATAGAAAAAAAAGAACTAATGTTTGTACTTTGCTCAATCATTTGCTATTTGGAAGAGTTGGAAAGCATCTTAAAACATAAGTGCCTTTGGTAATAAAATAAAAGTCAGTCATTGTAAAGGCTCTTTGAGATCAAGTAGGAGCCTTTCTTAGAGACTTACTAGAAGATGTTGGTATTGTAATTTTCTCAATGCTGGCTCACATGTTGGTATTGTAATTTTCTCAATGCTGGCTCACATGTTGGTATTGTAATTTTCTCAATGCTGGCTCACATGTTGGTATTGTAATTTTCTCAATGCTGGCTCACATGTTGGTATTGTAATTTTCTCAATGCTGGCTCACAAACCCCAATGTAAAAGGATAGCACTGAAGGCCAGCAGAATGTTAAAGTCCATAGCTGTGGACATGGATGTGATAGAAGGTGAGGTCGTCCTTCCTCTAACAAACCACTGGTATGACAACATCTGGAGTAGCATGCCTATATAAACTAGATGACATGTGACATTGAGTCACCTAATTTGGGAGCGCTTCTCCCCATAGTACTAGGTTCACCCCACAGACAATCGGGAGGAGATCAAAGTCTCTCCAGGAGTGTGTATCTCAAACGAGGGCACACATCTGGTTCTTTGCCACTATAGTGACAGCTAAGCCTCTGGGAACATTCCTTAGAAATACAAACACTCAGAAATGTGACATCAGGAGAAGGAATGAAAAACTAAGGAAAACCTAACTGGCTAGCACTGACAGTTTCCCTAAGTCTTGCAACACGAGACTTAGTGAGTTTCTTTTGCTGCACACAACTTTGGAGTTTGATTGTGGATTCTGGCTTGACTGCCTTCAGTCTGCTTGATCATGTAATTCATGTATACATATGTCAATGCATACATCTGTTCATTCATCCAAACGTCCACAACCCCTTTTCCCATTTTTGCACATGGAATTGGGGTGTCACTTACACAGTGACAGTCATCTACAGCTAATGTTCTCACTGCTGGGTGGGTAGCCCTGTTGTGGTTGTTCTTCCATTCCACGCACTCACATGTTTGGTCACAGCTATGGCCAGTTTAGAGTGTTCAGTCCACCTGCTCATGTAAAGTTATGTATCCATTCTTAGAAAATTTACTATTATTGTAATTTGGAAAGTCCTTGCACAGTGAAGAGGTATATGACTAGAAAAAGTAACTTATCTAAAAGATCTTCACCAGTCTTTAATGTGAATAAGAGTAACAAAACAATAAAACCAATTTTTTTTTATAATATAAACCTTGTATAAATGGAATGCTTTAATTTTTTTCAGTAAAACACAGTTGAGCATGAACTTCATCAGAACGACTGTACATAATTAATTACAGTTACAAGAGCATATGTTCAGACATTTTCAATGACGGCTTGTTTTTTGCAACTATGTTCGTGTTACAGGAACACTTTAGATGTATAGTATATTTGATAGTATTTTTATTTTTGTATGTGCAGGATATGAAATCTCTCCTCAGAAATTGTTACTGATGTTTAATGCAAATGGTAGAATGGCTAAGGATAATGAAGTGGGAGAAAACGCCCCAGAACAGAAGGATCTTCATGAAGGTAAACTCCATGGTAAGTAAACATCTTATAAGTAATGCCTTTTAATGAATTTATATTATGCCAGTATTCATCTTGTCTTTGTAAGACTAGAAAAATATACAGAACTGGAGGATTAAAAGCTATAACAGTATGGGAAGTAACAATTATCCATTTGTTTATTTACTGACATTTGTTTAGTTTACCTGGAATCTCCAACTGGGCACAGGTGCCCTTTTGGGCAGAGACCTGAGAATAAAAGCTGTAAAGTAACGATGTAAAAAAATAAATCCATATTTACAGTAACATTTTATAATGCAGAGTCAGTGAATACGTAGCATAATAGTCAGTGTAATAATTGATGTGTTATCTGTCTGAAATGCCAAGTATGTAAAGCTTGCACTTTATTTATTTTTTTTACTTAAACATATATATTTCAGTAGTAATAGCACGTAGCTGAAGTTGGTGGAGTTCTTGGAATACACAGACATTGGTGACTTGGGTGGTCAAACACTTCATGGAAACGTTATTGAATCTAGCTTCTTTAAAGAGAATTTAGCAAAAGCAGCATTCACAGTTGAAAACTGCTTTCACTTATAGTTAGAAAAACATTCTTCTGTCCAGACAGGTGAAAAACATTTTTAGTTTCTGCAGATTTAATCAACAAAGAATTTTGTTGGTGCTTTATACTGTTCTGAGCTGCTTTATTGTAGTATGTGCTGGAATGAGTCAGATGACTGTTGCATGGGGATTATTTTCCTGTTCTCCTGATATGAAACAGGTATACATTGTTATACAAGTGTTGGCAGGGGCTTTCACTCCCCCAGAAAAGGTATGGTTGATTTTATTTAAAAGTAGCCTGATATTAAAACTTTTAACTGGGCCTTTTTTGTATAAGCAGGAAGTTAGGAATCTTTCTTTATTAAAGTCTTGTAACCTATGGGCGAGGCAGCTTTTGTCAGTTTGGGGTAGAATGTTATAATATTTCATAATTTATACTGCCTTTGGTAGTTGTAAAGTGAAGATGATTTGGGGAATTTGGCTGCATAGATCTTACTCACCCAAATCACTATAAAATAGGGATCTAGTATGTCTGTTTTCACAGAAAATTGAGATTAAGGTTTGACAAGTTGAGGCATTCCTTTAAAATATG
The DNA here is from genome assembly GCF_019279795.1 of Protopterus annectens. NCBI lineage: Eukaryota > Metazoa > Chordata > Ceratodontiformes > Protopteridae > Protopterus > Protopterus annectens. Next base: position 1,647,182,314 of record NC_056744.1, on the reverse strand, counting down.
GGCTACATTTGTGACTGTTTAGTCTGAGTTACAGTTGGGACCACAGAAAGGAGAAAAATATATTTGGACCAGAGTTTGTTTCAAAGAAAAGCAACAAGCTACTGAAAAGCATGCTTTTGTATAGCGTTTGCTAAAAAGTTAGATTAATCAAAAATATTTCACCATGGGAAGACATCTATATTTCAGTCAAACCACATCCAGCCTAATTTAATTACAAGTTTCTTTGGAGTTCAGTTTGTCTGTTTCTTCCAAATATATAGCTAGTGATATTTCTAAGTGCTTAACTCATAAATACCTTGTGGAGTGTCACACCTCTAGCAGCCTGTACATATTCTTGTGTTCCAGAGCATGTTCAAAAAAATCACCTTAAAAAGCACAAGCTGAACAAATGCAAAACTTTTGTGAACAAGAACGATTGAAAGTATACAGATAGCAAAAGTATCGGTAATAAGAATCCTTTGCAGTGATGATAGTCAGTGCATTCAGAATCTTTCCATATATACTAAAATATATTATAATGCACATACAATCGAGAATTATATTTTTTGTTAAACTTTCAAGAAACAAATTATCATAAATTGGAAATTGTACAACCTAGACACATATTGTTAGGACATTTTGTTTGATAAGGTTTCATATGACAGCAAGGAATTCCTCTCTGAGTGCATGTTTGAGATATTTATAGAAATATGAAAATATATACCTGACCATGTAATCAGTTCTATAAATAATATTGGATATCTCTTAAGATGTTTAACTTGTAGTGCAAATGTTGTCTGTGCAGAAAGAATTCCAGAATTTGGGTCCAAGAATGGACTTCGTCGCATATCGCGTACTCAGAGGTGATCTCTGCCTAACATACAAAGCTATGTCAAACCCAGAGCTGTTGGACATGCTCCACTTAAAGAAATCCCAATCCCTCCGCGCTACATGCTCTAGGGACCTAAACCTTGTCACCACATTAAGCAGAACATGCCGGAGGGATAGATTCCTGTCCCAGAGACTTCCCATACTCTGGAATAAACTACCTATCTATATCAAACAAAGCTCCTCATTAGCACTCTTCAAGAAAAATCTTGATGATTGGATAGGAAATAGGATATTCACCCCGGGAATCACCTCTGTGGCTCTGCTCGACAGTGGCACAGGAAAATAATTTTCTTGGGTGGCAAAAGCCAGGGTACCTTTTCGGCTGGGCTTGTATAGGCCCCAGGGCTGATAGCCTAGTACCTACCTATGAACCTATGGAAAAAACATTGTTCCCACTAAGAAGGAAATGTGGAGGCATGAGAAGGCAAGAACATTTGTGGTAGATTGCCACAACTCCCTGGCAGGGAAGCATTAAGGATTATTTGCCTAATTGAGAAACAGTGACCAAGAAAGAGAATTTGGAAAAAAAAGTGGTTAGGAATAATGAGGCACGAAGGTGTAAAAGTAGTCAGTTTGTATTTTTCTGGATGCTACACTGGTGCGCCATTGTGTTTAGCATTAATCGTGACTTTGCAGACGTTAAGTATGGCTTGAAATTTGGATGCAGTTCTTGTGCATATTCAGTATTCCTAGGCCTCAGGTGTTAAGAAGCAGGAAACCTTGTGACAGGCTTCAAACATGGAGTGTAGTTTTAATTTGTTTGCCCTTATGTTTGTGGGGGAAGATGAAAATCAGGGATCTGTAATCATTCCTAAGTATCCAATGGGTTGTACAGCTTCAGCTAACCCTTTCACAATGTGAGAGAATAGTCCAGTATGCAGGAATTTCAGATAACCCTGGCTTTTCAGAGTTGACACTGAATACTGTTTTAGTGAAACAAAGGCTGAGAAAACTTGTAGGTTAAGTCAGAAAAGGGAGATGACACTAGAGACTTCATGTCCAGATCTAAAAGTTGTACGTGGTTTAGTTCCGGGGTTATTACTTGGGGAAGGTATTTAACATAACTGAAAATGATAAGGACTGAGCCTTGGAAAACATTGATGACTTGGGTACCTTATCTTAAATGAGAACTCTGTCTGTCCTGATAGATATGGAGTTATAAGTAAGCCCAGGACATGTATGTTCATCAGATAACAGTAGTAGGAGACTGACTCAGTAGCTTTCCTAAGAGTGGGTGAGTGGGTGAGTGAGTGGGTGAGTGGGTGAGTGGGTGAGTGGGTGAGTGAGTGAGTGGGTGAGTGAGTGAGTGGGTGAGTGAGTGGGTGAGTGAGTGAGTGGGTGAGTGAGTGAGTGGGTGAGTGAGTGAGTGAGTGAGTGAGTGAGTGAGTGAGTGAGTGAGTGAGTGAGTGAGTGAGTGAGTGAGTGAGTGAGTGAGTGAGTGAGTGAGTTTATAATCCACACTATTGTCTATAGAGATGGCAGTTGTAAGAATGGAAGTAAAAATGTCATACTGTGATAATACTGATGATGGTTTAGGTTCAAGATATTCTGCAAGTTGTTGTAAGAAAAATTTAATATGTGGTGGGCTGCCACAAGTTCTTTATAAATGGCCATAATGATAAAGTTTGCCTGAGAGAGGGACAGTGACCAAGACAAAAATCTTTAAGCAAACAGAAGAAAGTGGATGCCTGGTGTGGCTCATGTAAGCAACAATGACCTGTTACTGAAGACAGCTGAAGTGGTAGCCAGTATGTTAAGCAGTAAACAACAAACTTGATCACCATGGCTGGAATGTACAAACTTTCAACATAAACCATAGAAACCAGTAAAAGAAGATAAGTGCTTTCATGGCTGATAGTCGCTTCTTCAGATGGTCTGAAGAAGCGGCTATCAGCTGTGAAAGAGCCCACCTTCTTTTATTGGCTTTTATCACTTATATTAAAAGTTTGTGTGTTCCAGCCATGGTGGTCGGGTTTGTTTCCTGCTTACCTCGTGTATTTGTACTTTCTCGACCTTTGCTCACCAGGACTACCAGTGGTAGTCAATATGGCCCACAAGGTTGAAGAAAGGTGCCAAGATAGGGGAGTTGGAGGTAACTTTCTCAGGAATGTTTCCTATGTCAGCAGCCAGCACACCAAGGAAAGAGGATGATGGAATATAATGACATGTAGCAGTGAAGAAGAAATAAGGACCTGGGATTGATGAAAGGACGGGGGTGGGGTGGCAAAACAGCTCTGTGCCCGAGACAGACCACATCTAAACCTAAAAGGGTCATTGGCACGGAACTTAATGCTTGGTTGATACATCTCAAAGATCATACCATTGAACTAAAATGTAAAGGGGTGGGGATGTCACAAAGCAGAAGAGGGGATAGCTGTTCAGGAAGGAGACAGAAAAATATCAGAAGCAGAGCATAGCAGAGAAGCAAACAAGTCTGGTTTAGAGCTTGGCTGGGCAATAATACTTTTGTAGTGTGCATGAAGTCTTGGTGGAATGATGGAGGGTGGCATGTAGTAATGCAACGGACATTGCTGGCATTCCAGAAGCATGACTGCATGACAGGAGTTGGGACTTGAACATGGACGTGGCTGGGTCAGGGTTGCCCAGGGGACAGATAAGGATGGAGTAGCAATCTACATAAAGGAGGTTTTCAGTTACAGGGCATAGAAGGGGAGGAATACCATCCCACTGTGGGTGTAAAGGAATGGAGAGGGTAATAAAACCTAAGTTAGGAGGCATGTCAATTAATGTCGTGTAAAGCAGTGAATGCGGGTGGATCGATACCCTGCATTTTTCCCCCAGTAAAGGGGAACAGGATGACAGACAACTACAGGGAATAAAAAGGTGGAGTAGGAGAACCAGAGTAGTACTGTTCTGAATCAGAATATGCCAAACACAGACTGGGGCGTTTGGAGTTTCAGTATAGAGTGGAAGTGGGATTTGATTGAGTACTTAGAGTAAGAGGGTCTATATTAGAACACCGAACATTCAAAATGTCGAGTGTTCTAATATCGAACCCTAGCAATCGAAAATACAAAACATCGAACATTCGGAACAGCAAATTTTTTCCTAGGGAAAAAATTTGCTGCTCCAAAACACATACAACACAAGCAAACCAAACAAACAGCAATCCACACACATACACCTAAACTCTTACACCTAACCCTACACTAAACTTACATACACCACTAACTATCCACTTACCTTAACCTAAACCCTAACCCTAAGGTCCGTCACTGTCGCACAGTCACCTCACCCATGCCCTACCCTAACTCACCTAACCTGCTCTAACCCACACGTCCACACAATCGCACACTTACCTGACCCGTGCCCTAACCCTAACTCACCTAACCCACCCTACCCACACGTCCTCACAAAAACAGACAACCAAATTCTTTCCCTAGGAAAGAATTTGGTTTCCTGTTTATTCGATATTTTCAGGTCGATATTAGAACACTCGACATTTCAAATGTTCGGTGTTCTAATATAGACCCGAGTAAGAGGATTTTTTCAACTGGTGCCAGACTGTACTAGAAATAAATGTTCTGTGTTGTCATAACCAAGCAGAGAGAATTATTGATTAACAGTAGACACTCGTACCCAACATTGATCATGCTACTGTGTAGTTTAATGTGGAAGGAGGGTGAGAAATATAAAAACAAAGGTAATGCTGTGGGATTTTAGGGGAATGAATTCTGCAGAATTCAGTGAGGATTCCAAAAATGAATGAAACCGTTATAACTGGAGAACGCAGAGTAAGCGGAACATGATATTGGTGCACAGGATCGTGTCAAGAAGATGTGAAATGGTCATCCTGCACATGAGATGGGGTCATGAAGGTCACAAGCAGCAGACTGGAAAGACTTTGGATCTTGGAAAGGACATCCTGATATAGCGGTTTGTGGGTCCATAGAATGGACTACCACAGTGGATCGTGTGTAGAGGGAGTCCAACATGGCATTCAAGAGAACATGGGAGAAAGAGTAAATTAGAAGTTGGGCAGTGAAGGAAGGTAGAGTGATATATCCACTTAAAGTCAGACTAGGTAGGCTTAGTGCCTTCTGCCGTGAAGTAAATGTAATGTAATGTACCAGTGTACCAAGCACTCACCTGTCTCCTGTTTGGGATACTGGTCTGAAACTTGGAGTGTAGTCATTTTCTTACGAGTAGGTATAAAGGTCACTGCTTTCTAGAATGATGAGAATTGTCCAGTGGTCAGTGATATAAGGGAATTAAAGTAAAAGTGATGATTGCTTTTAATAATCTCACCACCTTCAGTATGTCTTCCAATTTGCCTGCTGGGGGCCTTTTCTATAGGTTGAGTTGAAATAGAACAATGTGGTAAATTCAAAGGGGTGAAAAGAGTTGGCGGTAAAGGTTAATAGGGTGGTGATTACTGCTTTGCAAGCAAGTTGCCAAATTGTGCATCAGTGCTAGGATGAGGTATAGTAAAACCATCGGAGAGCAAAGGCCAAGACTAATCATCCTTGCAGTCCTTCCAGTGAGCCTGCTTACTTCTTTCTGCAGCTTTAGGTACTGCATAGGAGAGAGAGATGTGGGAGGGTGACCTAATGGTTAAAGTGTTTGCCTTACAAACACAGGGTGCAGGGTTTGAGCCTCACAAGGGATAATTGGCTAGGCTTAAAATGGCTCGCAAGGGCAGTTAGCTTAGTACTAATCTATGAACCTATGAACCTATGGTTTGTTTGTTTGCTTATTTACTTATTTAGGAAAGAAGTTATGATTCATAAAGAACTGCTTGCATTCTCAATCTTTAGCTATTCCTCATATTCAGTGCGATGTCGGAGTTCTTGCAGGTTTCCAGACTTTCCCTCGTTCTTTATTTATTTTTTCAAGTCAGTCGTGGTCTAAGGGGAAATAGGATGGTTCAGTCTTCTTTTGCCGTGGGAATAGTATTTATCTTGGATAGGTAGTAATAGATTTAGCAGAAAGATGAGGACAATGTCATGGGCAGTTTAACGAAGGCCAGTTTTCAATTATTAAGAAAACTCAAACTGTTGAGGATAATAGGGAAGTTTTATTGAGTGATCTGAAAGTGAGCAATAATCCTAAGGAAAATAAAAGTACGCTACTTCAGGGCAGCTGTCACTGAGGATGACTGGAAGAATAACTGGTTTGTTTATAGTGGCAGGTTTATCAGTGATTATCCAGTCAAAAATGCTGGTATTTCCACATTTTTTGTTGGGTCATGTAATCTGAAAGACAGTTCTTGGGTTAGGAAGTGTTTTAGAAAAATGCCATGTGGAAGTCTGCTAGTGCTTGAGGACTAGTCAGTGGCGAAGTCAGCTATGATGATGCATCCATACCTGCTTACTAGCGGAGCTAGGGACTCTAGGACTTCCTCTAAGTTGCTCCAGAAGAGCATAAATTACTGCACTCCAGAGATTTAGATGCCTGGCTAATTGAGGTTGTTTGAGAAGAGAGGCAGCCAAAATGGAACATTGCACTTGTTTGTTAATCAAAAGAAGCACTGCACCTCATAATCTTTTACCACCTGCTCGGTTTTTGAATACATGGTAGTTTACCAGAAGGGCACGAGACGGGATAATCCCTGACCTGAGCCGGGATTCTGTAACACCTATGATGACCATTTTATTCGGTACCTATATTCTGAGTTTAATGACAGTATGTTGTTTTTTTGTTTATACTTCTAGTGGTAATGCTTGTACTTTAGAGGACTTTGGTGTTTTTTGTGGTAGACAGGCATCTGTGAGAGGTATCATAGTTTGCATATAGTTCACAGCTGAATGATTTATGAAAGGAGGTAAAGGTGGGAGAGCATGTAGGAGGTAAGTGAAGAGAGCAATGTTAAAATGAATGAGAAGTCATGGACTGCAGGGGTACTTATGTGAAGGAAAACTGAAGGAGAATTAAGGAGACAACCGGTAGTTTTGGAAGCAATATTTATAGGGCTGGTCATCGGAGCAGTTGGAGTTCATATGAAAGAATACACATTGATGGCAGGAAATGATACCAGCATATGTAACTGTAAATGTGATGACACCCTGGAAGTGGACGTGTGGATAGGCAGTTGGGGTAATCCTTACATCACCAGTGATGTTTGGCCAACTACGAGTAGCTAAAGGATCTTTGCTGGAAAGTGCTACAAGCAGTGAGTGTAGTCAGTGGATTAAGTAGTAGATAAACAGACCACTGTGTGTTAATTCAGAGGCAATAGTAAGAATTAATGGAGCAAGGGGATATTAGCAAGGTATGGAGGTGATGGGGGGGCAAAGAAAATGGCAGGAATGTACTCCCATTGAGGAACCTATAAATAATATAAAGAGGGATTGACCAGTGATCTTTAAACACAGTTAGAAGTAATACATATTTATGTAACAAAACGTAATACACTCTAGTAGTAGATAAAGTGGAAAATAACACAATTTGTAATGCACTGTGCTCTAGTGTAGCCCAATTAAACTTAACTTTAATGATCCCTTTTTCTGTGTCCAAGACTGATGCCTTAATGCAAAGACAGATACAGTAGCACCAACATTCACACTAGCTTTAATGGTAACTGTCAAGCAATTGCATGACAGAATGCAGGCGAAACACTCCAGTTTCAATCACAACATCACTCGCAGCATTCAAGCACAGATAAAAACATGCCTCTGTGCAGCCTCATTTATTTATTTATTGGCATTTGTTATCCAGGTTAGTCCAACTGAGACAGAAGGCCATTTTCAGTGGACAGAAAAGCTCCAATACATGTCTTGATAATCTCTCTTCTTCTTTCAGCTACTCTCATTAGGGATCGCCACAGCGGATCATCTGTTTCCATTTCTTCCTGTCCTCTGCATCTTGCTCTGTCACACCAACCACCTGCATGTCCTCTCTCACCAAATCCATAAACCTTATCTTAGGCCTTCCTCTTTTCCTGTTACGTGGCAGCTTCATCCTTAGCATCTTTTTCCCAATATACTCTGCAACACTCTGCAGCACATGTCCAAACCAACGTAATCTTGCTCTCTGGCTTTGTCTCCAAAGCTTCCAACCTGGGCTGACCCTCTAATATACTTATTCCTAATCCTGTCCACCCTTGTCACACCCAGTGCAAATCTTGACATCTTTAACTCTGACATGTCCAGCTCTGACTCCTGCCTTTTTGTCAGTGCCACTGTCTCCAACCGATATAACATAGCTGGTCATGATAATGAAATCAATAAAAACATGTTATTTAACATAATAATACATAGTAGCTGTAGTGAAAAAATACATAAAAAGTGATGTTATGAACAAGACGAGCAAAGACTGGAGTAAATAATACAGCGTCTGAATTTGCAATTTACAAGACGTAAGTGTAACTGAGAGAAAATACAGCATTGATTTACTTAAGGGAGAAACATCTCTAGACTGTCAGCAGACTAAAAAAATTAAGATTGTGTCATAAGTAATCAAATTATGATTATGGCTGTGATGTGCAGGTTGAATCACGATGCTGAGAAAGGTTAAGGACATAACATCTTTTTTCCATTACCAGTTTGTGAAGAGTACCAAATGGTATAAGTAAATGTATCTGTAGCACAGGTGGTACCTCACAGTTCAACCGTAATTTATTCCAGAACAGCGGTTGAATTGCGAAACGCTATTTCCCATACAAATGTATAGAAAATGGTTTAATTCATTCCCAGCCCAAACAAAATAAAAAAAAATATACTAAAAAAATTTAAAATTGTAGCTCACCATGATTTGAAGTGTAGAACATCTCTTTAATGGAGGAGGAATGGAGTATTCCTAAAACTATGGCTCACATGTCACATACAAATTTATTGGATGATAAATCCATCTAAAAATGCAGGCGAACATGTTTCCTGCCCAGCGAAAATGCATGCTCATTACATCATTATGCAATAGCAGTTATGAAATGAATATCTGTTGTCTCTGATTATAATGAATGTTTTATTTAGTTCACTTTAATGTGATATAAATTATAACTGTTTTTTTTGACAGGTGTAGGTGAAAAAAATTTCTCCAGGGTAACTAGTCTCTCCCTCTTTTTCAGGATGATTTTGAAGTGGTGCATGATTGTATTGTTAAACAAGTCTGTCATCATGGTGACATCACCTGTGTTGGGGTGCCACTCCAAGACCGTAGCCTGTACCTTCTCCCAGTTGGATAAAAGTTCTTTAATGCAAACTATTGGTATAGGTCCTTTTTCCCTGGCATCCTCATCTTCAGAATAAATTTCCCTTTCTTTTTCTTTGAACTGCTTATTGCAAAGTGCTGTAAGTTGCTCCATTATGAGCTCGTCATCATGGTCTTGTAGCAGTTCCTCCACAACCATCTCATCCTCCTCCCCTATGTCCAGGTGCTTTGCTATGGAAACGATGTCTAGCAGCACTTCAGCTGCTTCATCCACGATTTCGCCGTGGAAAAGGAAGGAACCGGTTTCCTCCAGGCTGCTCGAAGGGCTTTCTGTGACACTCCATCCCAGGCACAATTGATGAATGATATGGCATGAAGAGTGTTGAACTCAGTCTTCCAGAATTCCTTCAGTGTTTTATCCGAAGAATGGGTCACGTCGAAGAGTCTTGAGAAGAGTGCCTTTGTGTAGAGCTTCTTGAAGCAAGCATTGACTTGTTCCTTAGGGGAAATGAGAGAAGTTGTGTTGGGAGGCAGGAACTGAACCTTCATGAAATCATAGTCTATCTGAAGAATTTCCTGTAACGCTTGTGGGTGGGCAGAGGTGTTGTCCAGAAGCAGAAGAACTTTCATTGGCAAATTGTTCTCTGTCAGGTACTTCTTGACACTTGGAGCAAACTCCTCGAAAATCCATTCCTTGAAAACTGACTGGTCTACCCAAGCTTTGGTTTCCACATCACAGGTAGTTTTGATTTTATAATCTTTTTTCCAAAGCATCTTTGGTTTTATGAGTTATACACCAGCAGAGGCTTCAGCATGAAGTGTCCACTGGCATTTGCTGCCAGGTAGAGTTTGAGTCCATCTTTCATGGGCTTGTGACTTGGAATCTTAGCTTCTTCTTGAGTTATGTAAGTCCTGCATGGCAATCTCTTCTGGAAACATTTTATTTCAATTAAAAATCTTTTCTTGCAGATAGCCCTCTCTCTCTATGTTGTTGTTGTGTCTTTTGGCTTTTCCCGGTTAGGGGTCGCCACAGCGGAACTCTGGTTTGCTAATGATTGGCAGTAGATTTTTATGTGCCGAGTTGCCGGCCCTGATGCACAATCTTTAACGAAGGTACGCCCATTCACGCATGTCTCCACACAGAGGACGCTCTAGCTGAGAATCGAATAGGACGGCTTACTGTGAGGCGACAACGCTACCGCAGCACCACCACCGCAGTTCCTCTCTCTCTCTATCAATTCTTCAAATTCCTTGACAAATTTCTGTGCACCTTCTCTGTCAGTACTAGCTGCCTCTCCTTGTTTCACAACACTGTGGATGACACCTCTTTTTTTTAAATCTGTGGAATTATTCCCTACTTGATTTAAATTCCTCTGTTTGCAGTGTGCTATTTCCTGGATTTTTTTTTTGTAGGTCTTCAAAGCTTTTATACAGATCATGGTCTGAGCTATTGGATCTCCTTTCATCTGCCTTGCTTGGATCGAGACAAGAAGCATCTTCTCTGTATCTTCATGAACTGTTTTTCTGTGTTTGTCCAAAACCTTTGTTGTGCCTTTTGACACCTTAGCACCCATGATGCTGTCTCTACTTTTCCAAAATGATGAGACAGTGTACCTAGGCACCCCATGCTGTTCTGCTATTCATCCCATTTTACCTCCTGTCTCAGTTTTACCTATGATTTCTTTCTTCTTTTCAAAGCTCAGCCACTTATTTTTCCTGCCAGTATCCCTCGTCTTTTCACCTATCTGGCCCCATTTCTTCACTTCTTTGCAACACTTAAAAGAAACAACTGTACTACATAAACACAACAGCTACAGGAAACAATGAACAACTTTTCAGCCTCCATTCCAGGTCGAATTGCAAGACGCCCGGGTGTCTAAAAAGTGTGGTCGAGTTGCGAGGTACCACCTGTACAACCAGAAATGTGCAACAGCAATTGCATATCACATAAAGTAAGCTAAGACAGCTTCAGCTAGTTGGTCCTCTGGTTCATTCTTTGTAATGGTGTGTGGTAAAATGCGTGCAGAACTACATTTTTTACTAATGGTATGTGATGATAAACAATTTCTGCAGATTTAAATTTTAGACTTGGTTCCTGCACTCTATTTAATGTTATATCAGTGGTCAGACACTCATCTGAGGGTGTATTATTGTGAGCCAGGCAGAAATGTGCAGTTCACATTTCTCTTCTGCTTTGTGTATATAATACTTGTCTTTTCTAGGGTAACTCAAAGGTAAGATACCAAGTTCAGAACTACAGACAGTTAACTATCTGTTGACTATTTCAATGTGAACACTCCATCAGTAGTGTTGGAGGCAGGCAGTTGAGAAATTGTATAAGAAACAAAACCATCAGGATTGCTGGAATACAGAAGAGCGGTGGGATACCAAGATCATGAGCAACTTGAAGCAGATACATAAAAATGCACTGTGAAGTGCTAGTTTAAGGACTACACAGCAGAATTTCAGGGACATTGCAGTCACTCCGCAAAACATATGAAAGCACAAACAGATTGAGGGGGTTGTAAGGGCTGCAAAGCAGGGGGGTGCAGACAATAAGTAAATAACAAGAAGTCAATGTAGGTGGTAATGTAGAATTTTACATGCTGGTCGTGAGATAGCTAGAGTGAAGCAGAATGAGAAACCTAAGAAGTAGAAATAAAAATACAGGCCATCTATAATGAGGAGTGCAAGAAATGTACAGTGCACTATATCAACACTATTAAAGGAAATAATGGAGAAAAAATGGTTGCAACATATACTCTATGACATCACTCAACTCATATAGGTCAAAGTCATGATCCGTGTAATGCAGAAGAATTGAAAGAGTAGTGTAGCTTGACCTGCCACTATAGTATAGCTGTGTGGGAAATAATATTACCTGACTCTCTTCAAGAGGAATCTTGATGAGTGGATGGGAGATGGTAGGTTTACCCCGGGTATCACTTCTGTGTCACTGTTAGACAGAGGCACAGTATACTAACCTCGAAAAAGGGCATAGCAAAATAAATTTAAAATGGGTGGCGAAAGCCAAACACACTCTGGCTAGGCTTATAAATGCCCTAGGGCAGATAGCCTAGTATGAACCTATGAACCTGTTATCAACGAAAAGACTGTTATTAGCTATATACTCACCAAATTGTTATGCACTGCTAATCATTGAGCTGAATAAATTTTACTGATGTGTAAAAAAAAAAAAAAAAAAAAAAAAAAAGTTAGCAGTAATGTAAGTGAACATGTTTTAATGGCGGTTTTGCCAGAGGCCTTTTGTATGAGATTGTATGCAGTTGTGCAACCTCGGAGTTGGTATATATAATATGTGGTGTGGGATGAATAGTAAGTTTTAATTTCTCCTGTAATTGATCACTTTACATTCACTCTAAAATGATTGCTTTTTTACATTCACAGTTTTGAGCATTCAGTATTTCATGATACAATTATATATGCATGTTTTGAGCATTCAGTATTTCATGATACAATTATATATGCAGGTGTGTGTGTGTGTGTGTGTGTATGTGTATATATATATATATATATATATATATATATATATATATATATATATATATATATAGTTCCCCTTCACAATCCCGAATTACTGAATGCTCGAAATTCAGTAACTTGAGACAGTAAAGTCGAAAATGCAGAAGCGCGAATCTGCATAAGCGCAAATTCAAATATCTCAATTTCGAGCTTATGCATGTCAGCTACAGGACGAGAGTGTGTGAGTTGGGATGTTTTACGGAAGTGAAGGTAAGTGAGTGTATGTGTGTGTTTTGTAAGTTGTGCGTGTGGGTTAGGGTAGGGAGGTGGGAATATGACTGTGAGTGTTGGATGTGTCTGTGTATGTGTGATGTGTTTGTGTGTGTGTGTGCGAGGCAGTTTAAAATGTCTGTGTGGTGTTTTTTCTTTTTTGTGTGTATTAGTGCGATCTCGGAGTTAGAATATATAAGGAGGGGGTGTGGGGGGTGCAGGGGGGCTTGCCCCCCTGCGTACATGTAGTGTAGGACTTGTAGTTTATGTTATGTGGGTTGTATGGTGTGCTTGTTGTGTGGTGTATGTGTTCTGTATGTTTGGGTTTTTTTGTTTTCGTGCTTGTGGGTTTCGGGATTTTTGTTTGTTCGACTTTATAATTTTGAGTTACTGACTTTCGAGCATTCAGTAATTCGATGCTATGAAGGGGAACCATATATATATATATATATATATATATATATATATATATATATATATATATATATATATATGTGTGTGTGTGTTTGTGTGTGTGTGTATGTTTTTATGTATGTGTAATATACTCACTGCTCCAGTTTTAGCTCACCACAGTAAATCAAGATTGGGAAGTTCGAGTTCTACCTGGGCTTTTAATTAAAGAAAGTACATTCTACCTAGCTGAATAATCATTTAAGCTTTTCAGCTGTATCTTTACAATTTGTTTTAGTGGCATTCACTCTCTGCTTGGTTTGTCTCCTACTAGGCACCCCTCCCCCCTTCTTCTCCCTACTCCAGCTCTACACCTCTGGAGGAATATCCTGGTTTTAGGGCCAGCTAACCTTGAGCTACAACTACCGGCTTGTGTTCTCTCTCTTTTAATTTAGCCAGCTGTTAACTCATGCATGATATAGCATATCTGTATTTCACAATTACTGTCCTTTGCAGGTTGTCGCTGAGTGAAGGACACCTACCTGGACTTCACACTGTGTGTAGGATCCACTACAACAACCATTAAGCTTATTAGTATTAGCTAAAACAACTTCTTTGCTTGGCTATTGATTGTTTTTTTGTAGCCGGAGTCTGTCTCTCGACCTGGTTCTTCCCAGTCCGTTCGCCCTTCGCTACGGGCTCCGTCCACTCCCCTATCCTACTCCCATTCCCACCCACTCCTTATATCATGTAATTTATACCTAACCTCTCTTTTTCCCCTCCCCTTCAATCCCTCCTCTTCCCTTCCTGTGATCCAACCCAGCTACGTACACCCCCCATCTAGATGTTCCCCAAGTCTGTACTAATTCACCCATTTCCCTCATCTTGTACTTGTATCTTCCCTTGTATCTTCCCTTCTTCTCCCTATTTACTTTGAAACTATCACAAATATATTTATAACAAGTTACTTTCCTTCTCTCTTGCTTATCACCGCTTAACTATCTCATTGATCATACAAATATGATTCTAACCTTCTTCTACACACCTCCTTTACTTCTACTTTTTCTTCACCTCTTGTAATATCCAGCTAACACCTGACAATCTATCTCCAACATCAACTCACCCAAATGCCTTCTCACATCCTTTTCACTCATTTGAAATCTCCCCTTCCATCTTTCCTATTAGCACTCTCCTTCCTAAAATCAAAATTTTCCCTTCCGCCACAAATTCTCTAAATAGTAAAATAAAATATATTATCTGTCACCCTAAACACTATGTTATAAACACCCTCCCTAAAACTTTACTAGTTTCTGGTGATATTCATCCTAACCCAGGCCCAAACTCTCTGTTCCCTGTCAAGAATTCAACTGACCCCGTCACTGGACACCTGACTGTCCAAAGAAAACATATTTCGCTTTACTCAATGAATATTAGAAGTGTGTTAAATAAAGTTGGTGAATTCCATGCTTGGATGACAACTCACTTCCCAGATATTATTACCTTCTCTAAAACATGGCTAAAACCTCCAAATTCTGATGAAGACTATCTCCCTCCATGTTATAACATTATTTGACTAGACCATCAAAATAAAAAAGATAGAGGCATAGCCATTATCTACTCAAACCATCTCACACTCACATCACTAGATAAACCAACCCCATCTTTCTACCTGCTGAACTCCTAACTGCTAACCTTAAACTTAGCAATCATGTTACTGTTACTGTAGCTGACATTTATATACAACCCTGGTGATAACATTCCCCTACTTGAAAATATTCTGTCCTGGCTTACTCAACACATACATAATGAAACCATCCTCCTAGGGGATGTCAATGTAAATTGGCTATTACTCAGCTCACCTAACTCCACCCTAAGTATCAACTTGCATAGCTTTACTCATCTTACCTTTGAACCCACCCATGCTAACAGATCGTACACGTGTGGCTCACTTATTGAATGGATATTAGTCTGTGATCCACATAAATATCGCAACCCTGAAACTTTACCTGACTCCTGAACCGATCAATCCCCAGAAAAAGTTCTAAGATTCTCTCCACATCTCCCCAGACCACATAGATACATTGAATGTCGCAAGCTATCAAACTTCAACTCAGTAACCTTTAACACCCTCCTCTCCAATATAAACTAGTCTTTCCTGAACCATCTCACTCTAGACACACAGTCCAGTCTTTCAACTCAACCTTCACCCTTGCACACAGTACATGTCAAATCTAACACGTATCAAGTCTAACATATCCCCATGGTTAAATGAAGCTACCCGCACCTTGATGAAAACAAGAGACAGAATGTGGAAAACCTGGGTAAAAACTAAGCTCCCGGCCCACTTACAAAAATATAAAAAAAATCAGAAACATTACAAAAAAAAAATCAACAAAGACAAAAAGGATTTTTATAATAGCTCACCTATCTCACAAAGATCTAATCCCAAGAAATTCTGGCACTCAATCAAATACTACATCCAGGTAACCCCTCCTCTCCTAACCCCTGCCCATCAAGTACACCTCAAGAAACAGCTTCTATCTTCAGTTCCTACTTCATTGAATTTGTTAGTAAAATGATAAGTTCTGCTATCTCCAGTTCTAACCCCAAAAATACACTGGACCTGTCCCCTAGTCAGAACTCTACTAACATATTTTCCCTTAAACCAATATCAACCAGTTATATTAAATCTCTACTTAGTAAGCTAAAACCCTATTCTACATCTGCTGATAATATACCTCCCTACTTCCTTCAGATTGCAGCAGACTCTCTAGCCCTCCCTGTTTCCATACTGATAAACTGTTCTATCTCTGAATCAAAAGTCCCCTCTGTCTGGAAAGAATTCTGTACTGTACGTATACACAAAGGAGATAACTCCATAGAAATCTCCAATTTCAGACCTAGAGCAGTCATGTCACCCCTCTCAAAGATATTAGAAAAATGCATGCATAAGCAAGTTATGAAACACTTACTATATGAAAATCTGCTCACCCCCACACAACATAGCTGTCATCCTAAGCATAGCACCACTACTGCCCTCATATCCTTTATCAATACCGTTTCTCTGGCTAGAGATAACAGTAAACTAACGACATGCTTATTCCTAGATCTCTCAAAAGCATTCAGCACAGTCTCTTACCTATTATGTCTGGACAAACTCATTAGCCTTAATTTCTCCACCTTAACCATTGCCTGGTTTACTAGTTACCTTACAGACAGACTACAATCAGTAAAATGTCGCTCTGCTCTCTTCCCACCTCTCCCTATCAAAATGGGTGGTCCCCAAGGATTAGTTCTAGGTCCACCACGCTTTAATATCTTTACTAATCTACTCTATACCTCCTGTCCTGAGTCAACCCTCATCCAGTATGCCAGTGACTCTGCAGTCATCACCATTGCAGACACCCTCTCTGACTTGCATTCTGTTACTCAGAAATCCTTTAACTCTATAGAATTATGGCTCTCTTATCAACCAGCTGATTCTGAATCCTAAGAAAAAATAAAATCTTACTTTTTTCTCCAAAATATCCAAACCCACCTCCAATCCACATTTGCGATCCATTCTCTAAATAAAACACCTTTCACAGTTGTACCCAACACAAAACTACTCTGGGTCATTTTAGATGGCCAACTGAAATTTGATTTGCATGTTAGTATTTGTATTAAAAAAAACTGATCAAAAACTTGGTTTATTATACAGAAAATCAAAGCCAAAGTCTCTCTCTCTCTGTCATGTCTATCTCCTACCAAGCCTATTGTTCAGCTCTCGGATACTTACCAACCTCCAAACCTCTCTCATAACTAAGCGAGAAACTATAATAAAGTGTCCAGATTTGCTGCAAATCAGATTAATAGCTCCCATCACTGTCTCTCTTTAAAACACTTAAACTGGCTAGAATTACCCCAGCAGCTTCTCTTGTCTCAGCTTCAGATTATCCACTCTATCCTGTTCCCAACCATCTCTCTGTCCTCTCTAATTTCCTACTACACTCCCTCTAGGTCTCTTCGAAGCTCTGACCAAGACTTACTACAGATATATAAACCCAAGACCAAAATTGGTCAAACCTTCTATAGCTACTACCCTACCATTTCTTGGAACAAACTCCCATTGGAAATGAGATCACTAAAACAACTCAAAAGAATTTAAATCAGCTACTAAAGGCTACCTAAAAAGTTGCTGGTCTTGCCACTGTAATCACCCTACATAAACTTATTCCTTTCCTACTGAGCTTACTGTTTGCCCTCTTTGACATTACTTCTGCTGTGTGTCTGCTAGTCTAGTTATTCATCTATCATTCTATCTTAAAAATATTCTCTACTGTTATGCTACCTGTTCTGCTCTAACTGCTATTACCCTGCCTGTACTTACAAACTTTGCATACTGTTTACTGTATATATCCAAGTTAAATTTCAGCTTAAACTCAGTTAATATCTTGAAAATGTTAATGTTTTTGTATGTGATATAATTTTTCTTTTTAAACATTACATTGTAAAACCGTGGAGCTTTTCTACCCAGGCCTCCGCTAAAAAAGGTCGATCAGCTCAGCTGGACAAACCCAGTCAACAAATGTAAAATAAATAAAAATAAATAAATATATATGTGGTTGTGTGTATGACAAAAGTAGGAACTGCCAAACACAAACAACTCCATGTTAAAGTAAATAAATACTTATCATTGCCAGAAGATCCTGTAAGAGCAACTTACTTTAAATTCTAGAATCTAGGCTTGTTGTATATATGTATGCATGCATGTACGGATGTATGCAGCCTGCCACCTTGTGGCCACTTTTGTTATTGCTGACAAAGGGAACCTCACACACGTGATCAGCCAGGGGGGCTGGCTGTGCTTAGAGGAGAATGCTAAGACTAAGAAAAGGATAGCTGCGATATCTATTGGATGTAAAATCTCATAGGTTCATAGGTAAGTACTAGGCTAGCTGTCCTTGTGGGCCATTTTAAGCTGAGACAATTTCCCATTTTGTGCTCAACATAACCTATATCTGATGGCTGGATTGAAAATTTTCCAAATGGCAAAGGCTGTTATGTCATGCACTGCCTACAGACAATAGCAAGCATTCAAGTGAATCATTTTCACTTATCTACTGAGCACATAGAGATGTCTTTCAAAGATAAATGTACAGAACGTATGTATTAGATTTCACATGATAAATGTAGTGATTCTTTATTTGACCATGGCAAAGAATTGAAGATCATCTGTGACACTTCTTTATATTTTATAATTGCTTGCTTCTTGGTGTCAGTGAAGGTCCAGAAAAATTACCTGAATGGAAAAAAAATGGCTCTGCTGTTAGTAATATCCAATTAATCCTTGCTCAGAAGTCAAACCAAAAAGCAACTACACTTGGAGAAGATTGAGAAAATGAGTGTTGTACTGTCCTGACTTTCTCCCCCTTCTCTGATATTATGATTTCTGACTTGGTATGTCTATAGTTTAGTAATGTGGGGTGTGATGATGTGAGGTAGTGCCAGCTGTGCCAGGATGAGTAGGGCAGTGCACGTGTAACATATGCCAGCTTAGCTAGCTTGAGTTTTGTAAAGAATTGTGTGTCATTTGAATATCAAACTGATTTGTACAGATGCTTGTGTTAAAATGTATTTGTAAAGTTACTTGTATTAAAAATGCATTAACAGTGGATCCTGCTGGGCAGAAAAGAAGTATACATATCTGTCATACTGTATTATTGTAACTGATGAAATATATATATATATATATATATATATATATATATATATATATATATATATATATATAAAACAGAGGATGCTGAAAGGGAAGAGGTTAAGCTCAGCCCAGCTAACGTTAAGAAAATAGCCGGAAATTAAATGACTTGGTTTAGACTTTAAATATTTTATCTCACAGGTCTGAATGCAGCCAGAGATGCAATGTCTATGAAAACTATAGGCTGGGATCGTGTTCTGTTGTCATTTGTGGTAAACTAATTGCTACCCTGAGGTGCCAGAGAATGGCCAATTAGTTTCTGCAGGAAACGTGCAAGTGTTAGAATTGTTTTACAGTTTTCAGATGATGTAATAAACCTTAGCTAAAGTTCTGTATGCATTGTTATACATCAGTGCCAGATCTTGGATTAGTTTCTAATGAGAGGGTAGTGTGGGAACCACAGAGTCAGGTGACTGGATGTGATGTAATTCGCTAGCCAACACTGAAATTGTATTTGAATACTAGTGAGAAATGTGAGGTGTGCACTCTGTTGTTGGACCTGATAAGATACTCATCTACTTTTATCTGCCTTGCTATAGTAAGTAACTAGGAAAGAGTAATTCTCCAGTCAGTTAGAAAATATAGTGAGATTAGCTAATTTTTTTTTTCTGTAACTGTCTGAGTCTTTCCATCTCTGTTGTTTTTTTATATTTCCTGTCATTGAAAATCTGGTGTTTATTGTAAATAGATATTTGGTATTTTCTTGTTTTTTTATTATTAAATATATCTATACTCTGTACTCTTCATTGTGGCTGGTCTTTTAGAAAATATTTAACCTTTGAGAGTACTTACATTTATTTAGTGGCACTGTGGCTCCACATTCCTGAAAGTCTTGCTACTTGGTTAAATACTACAATTTGTATAAATACTAATTTTAATAAGTGTAATTGGGTACCCTGGTAAGAGCCTTCAGGTAGCTGGCTTCTGGTGTTCTGGTGGCAGTAAAGCTACCTTATAATCTGGGTGGAGGTGGCAGAGCATGTAACGTGTGTGTGTGTGTGTGTGTGTGTGTGTGTGTGTGTGTGTGTGTGTGTGTGTGTGTGTGTGTGTGTGTGTGTGTGAAAATCAAATCTCAGAGAGTGTATGTGGCAGCTACTTTGAACAGCGACATCTTATTTCATTGGTGGAGGGCCTGGCTTGGAACACCTGGCTAAAGATTCAGCTCTATAGTAGTCAGGGGGGAGTAATATTTGGAGCCCGGACAGGAAGCCCAGCCCCAGGACTGGAGTATGCATTCCATGTCTTTTTAAGGGAAATTGTACTTGGTGCAAAGGGTTGCATCTGAAAATAATGTCTGTGAACATTCCCCACTTATGTCGGTGGTGAGGATTGAGACTCCTTGATTACTCTTCCAGAGGTGGGATGTCACATTGGGCTTGCCTCATATTGGGAGGTTTAAGGAAGCTTAAACTCTGCAAACAAATGTTTGTGTTTTGTGACCTTGGAAGTGTTGCTGTTTTGACTAGTGACCTTCCCAAGGTTTTAGGTGTTTTATGTTTCAGTAATTGTAAGTTGTAAAAAACAGCACAGCAAACAACTGTCTAAACCAATGACAGGATACAGAAAGCATCCAGAAATGCACCACCAACATGCCAAAATAACCAAATAATCATTAATTAAGTGCTTTCGTCTTGGTCTTAGACTTCATCAGAATAACAACCATAGAAAATTGACCAATTTAAATACTTTGCCCCAGTGTCTCATTGGTTACCAAGAATTATATAATTTCCCCATATATTTAATAGCCAAGAGGATACTAAAATGCAATTAAAATAACAGGAAAATATCACACACTCAATTGCCACTGCCCTTGACAAAAATTATGACATTTGTAAAATCATCATAAAAATACCCAGATTTAAGTTTAAGTAAAGAACTTATTGAAATTCTGTCATGGAGGTCAGGCAGTTGGCAGGTATTTATTTTTATCTACCATTTCATTCTTTGAATTCTAATTTCTGTGGTTAAAGTCATATATATGCTGGTACACTCTTTGCCTAAGTGCCCTCTTGGTTTTACCCATGTAAAACCCATCACAAGAATCGCATATTGTGACATATACCACCCCTTTTGAATAACAATAGTACTTCTTACGGGGTGTGATACTCCCAAAGGTCTTAATGACAAATTTATCTTTGTCCACCATAAACTGACACTGTGGGCATCTGTCACACATAAAACTACCGCCTTGTTCTGTTTTTTTTTTTTTTTTATTGTAGTTCTTTCCAACATTCCCTTCAAAGATATTTCCTTTTTATATACTACAATAAGGTTGTCACCCACAATTGCATCGATATCAGTGTCTGTGTGAAAAATTCTCCAAAGTCTAGATATAATTTCCTTAATGTCATAGAAATTCGAACAAAAGGGAAGTATTAAGGCTCTCCCGTAATTACTTTGTCTTGTCGATACTCTTCCATCCCTCAGGCCATAGGTGCTCGATAATAGGGAGTTGAATATTCTGCCCTCTCTCTTTCTTCTCACTTCGTCAGCAGTATTATCCACAAAGTGACCAGGATAACCTCTCCTATCCAACATATCTTTTAACAACTTACATTCATTTAAAAAAATCGTCATATTCCGAAATCATCCTTGTTAGCTTAACATATTGCCCTTTGACCAGGGCTCTCTTTTGATGTAAAGTGTGCCAGCTCAGGAAATGTAAAAGTGAATTGGAATATGTGGGCCTAAGTAATTGAGCTTATCTGTATCTTTGGTCATAGTAAATCTCAAAAAAGTAGTTGTCTCATTAATGTAGGTACAAAACCTTTCCAATTCGTCCTCACCACCTTTCCAAATAAGACTAAATAATCCAAATAGCGCCCATACAAGACCCATGAATTTTTAAATGTAGAATTCATGATAAACAAATCCTCCCATTGAGCCAACACAATATTGGCAAAAGCAAGGGGCACAGCTGGCCTCCATTGCTGCTGCTGTTCTCTGCTTGAACAGTTGGCCCTCAAAGCAAAAAAAGTATTTTTCTAGAACTAATTCCATTCATGTTCGAATAGTCAGTATAGTATTGTGGTTGATGTTGCCGCATAAAAAGTCGTAAAACCACTCAATGCCCTGTTCATGTGGTATTACAGAGAAAAGATTGCATATATCTATCGCTACCATTAACAAATTGTCATCATACATCACTGGTTTGATCTTCCCTAAAATATCCCATGAATCGTTAAGTACTGAATCTCTATTGTCAAGTATGTTTCACCTTGTTGTCTATAAACTTTGCTAGGCAAAATGTCTTAGAGGCCTTAGCATCCACAGTATGGCGTAAGGGTGGGTTGGACATAGACTTATGGATCTTCGGGATCCCATAAATAGTTGGGATCCTAGGATTTTTGATCTCAAGAAAATCATGTTCATCCAAACTAATTTGCCCATTCAGTAAAAGTTCATCAATAGTTAAATCAATGTTTTTAAAGGTAATATTAAATTAATTGCGATAAATTTCAACATATGTCTCACTATATAACATATCAAACATCCTACTGTTATATTTATTTATGTCCATAACTACCAGTCCCCACCCTTGTCTGGCTTCATTATTCTAATTTCATTGTTGTCCAAAATGTCCTGGAGTAACGTTTTTTCTGCCTGGGTTAAATTAAATGAGCAATGGATTATTGTGAATTAAAGCTTCCCTTATTTCTTGATCACATAATGTCTCAAAGATTTGCACCATAGGATGTGAGGGGGAAATAAAAGTACTAGGTCTATGCAGCTGATCGTTACCCAATGTTGTGTTACTGTTGGAAAAAAAACAGCTCTAAATTAAGCTTCCTAGTGAACATCTTTAATTGCAAAATAGTATCAACTACATTAGCTTTTCTTGCTGGAACAAAGTTCATGCCTTTAGAAAATAATTCAGCCCATTCAGTACTGACCATAACCTAACTGAAGTTGTAAATGTTGAAATCATCAGTTGTATTTTTCACATTGAAACATCCTTCAGTGTCTTCCACTACATGGTCAAATTCAACTATTACCTCTGTTGGGGCCCCCATCTCCCCCTCCATGGACCCTGGTAGGTTTCCCAGCCATAGTTTGCATTCACCTGTCTCCCTTTCCTCTGATTCATTAATCGTTCCGATCTCCTCAGAGGTGGGTAAACTAAAGGGTCTTCTAAGTTAGTACCATTGTTGTCAGAATAATGAGCATCAACGTCTCCGTCCTCCTCCCCTCGTGTATCATAATAACCAGTTTCCTGACTCATAGGGGTCAGGGTATGCTTTACCACTATCGTAGTCAAGCTTGTCCCTCCACAGTTTATTTTCTTTCCTATTTTTTAGTTCGATCAAGTCATTGTCATCCGTTCTAAAAACATTATAAAAATCCAATTTCTTATGTTCAAATAATAAATCATTTTTAATATTAGCATGAAGATTATTAATGTCCCTAATAAGTATAGACATTTTCCTATTATTATCACATATAAGCAATTGTAAAAGTTCACAGCCTTGCCTATTAAAAAGTTTGACCAAGTCCTGGTGAAAGTAAGTCCCATAGGATACTTCCACATCCGAAGACCTTTTGGAATGCGTTCACGCCTCACACATTCTTGCAGATATCCATTTTCCAGTGTCAGTTTATGGTGGACAAAGATAAATTTGTCATTAAGACCTTTGGGAGTATCACACCTTGTAAGAAGTATTATTGTTATTCAAAAGGGGTGGTATATGTCACAATATGTGATTCTTGTGATGGGTTTTACGTGGGTAAAACCAAGAGGGCATTTAGGCAAAGAGTGTACCAGCATATATATGACATTAACCTCAGAAATGAAACTAATGCCCTGTTTAGACAAGTTAATCTGTACCCTACACATGGTTTGATTTGGTGCTATCAATCATGTTGATCTTGGACATCGGGGGGGGGAGGGATCACATGATTTTTTAGAATTCAAAGAATGAAATGGCAGATAAAAACTAATGCCTGCCAACTGCCTGGCCTCAGTGACATAATTTCAATAAGTTATTTACTTAAACTTGTATCTAGATAGTTTTTTTATGATGATTTTACAAATGTCATAATTTTTATAACTGACAGTGGCAATTGAGTGTGTGATATTTTCCTGTTATTTTAATTGTATTTTAGTATACTTTTGGCTATTTAATATATGGGGGAAATTATGTAATTCTTGGTAACCAATGCGACGCTGGGGTAAAGTATTTAAATTGATCAATTTTGTATGGTTGTTATTCTGATGAAGTCTAAGACCAAGACGAAAGCACTTAATTAAAGGTTATTTGATTATTTTGGCATGTTGGTGGTGCATTTCTGGAAGTTTTCTGCATCCTGTCATTGTTTTGAGTAATTGTAAGTTGATTAAATGAGAAGCAATTATTCATAGTAGACCCAACTCCCTAGTAATTTAAATACATACTCTCATTCCAGAGCCTTTTCTATAGAAAGCAGAAGCCAAACAACTGTAAGTATCTTGTGAACAGTAGATACTTTTAAAGTAGAAACAGAAATGTTGTTAGCAAAAACTACTCCTTACACTGATCGTGCAAAGTATTTTCATTAATTAAAAAACAAAAGAAGATGCAATAGAAGCTCACAAGCCATGTTATACAAACTAAAATAATAAAAAAAATGGGTCTTAACCACTTTATTAAAAGAATAAGCTATTTTACCTTCACATAATTCAGCAAGGCTTAATTAGATTTATTTAAAAAAAGACGACAGGCTGGATTCATTAACATCTGCACTAAGGGAACACCATTCTGAGTGAATAGATAGCACAAGTATAACTCCCACTTTCTTCCTCCTAATTTTAGTTTTCATATAGACTTTCTTGCAACCTTAAATATCGAGGGGGATTCGTAAAGGTTACGACAATGTGCAGACTATGTCTACACTTACTCTAATCTTTCTGAGTGAATAGACAACACAAAAAATGTGGTAGGGATGTTCTTGAATACAGATCCTGTACACTTACTGTAGGTGTTCATGAATCTGACCCAATTTCATGTCTGTCTTTGCATTTATCTATTGAATAAAGCAATCGCATGAGCAACGGTTCACCAGTAAGATCAGTGCTTAAGTGCCTTTAACTTAATCGCACATTTAAAATTTTATAATATTATTTAAACCAGGTAGCGTACAAGCATTTTGTAGAATCTGACATTTCATTTCTTTATAATGTAGTGCAGTTTCTGTGTCTCCCCTCACAGACCTAAATCATCAAAATCCAAATCATGAAGTAAAAATATTTTAGCTATTGTATACTGTTTGTGATGTGTATAAAATACATTATTTTCTTTATCACCTATATATATTCATAAATCCTGTTCTTAAGCACCCTAGTAGTCCTACCAACGTAAAATGAATCATAGCCAGAAAAGTGAGGAATACATACAACATTCATAGATTTCAAAAGACAAGTAACCTGGAGAACTTTAAACTCTTATTGACTGTGCAACAGAATATAATTTTGTGGAGCAGTTTAGTACAAGAATTGCAATTATTGAGATGAATGGGAATAGAGTACAGAGTTCTATTTTTTTTATGAATACAGTATTAAGGCTATACAATACTGTTTGTTAATATGTACAGAAGAATGTAGAGTAATGATGGATATTTAGAAGAAAGAAAATTATGGTGTCACTTTATTATTGCATTGTTTCAGTATTCATCCCAAGCTTTGATCC
The DNA here is from genome assembly GCF_019279795.1 of Protopterus annectens. NCBI lineage: Eukaryota > Metazoa > Chordata > Ceratodontiformes > Protopteridae > Protopterus > Protopterus annectens. Next base: position 1,647,156,790 of record NC_056744.1, on the reverse strand, counting down.
TCTCAAATCTCATGTTTGCCAGCCTGTTTCCCAGTACCCAATGCCCACACTGGGTCTACCAGCTACTCTCCAATCCCCGCTATCCAACGTACTCTGTTTTTTCTGGTGCCAGATCCTGAGTGTGTCCTGAGGGTTCAGCTCATCTGTGCTTCTGTCCAGGGGGGGATTTTTTTATGGTCTACTCACTCCCCTTCCCTGCCCCCAATGCTCATCAGTCATGTTTGAGGCCTTCTCCCCTGTTTGGACATCCCCTTAGTAAGTATATCAACGAGTGCCTGGCTGGGCTGAAGTCAGGGCTTTATCTCTGTACACCACCATAGCAACTATGGGGATAGTTATTTTGACTTAGAAGGCATACAATGAATTTTCAAACATTTTTAAAAGAAGCTGATTTAATAGAAGAAAGCTTTAAAAGTTATAAATTTTCCAGACAAAGTAACAGATCATTCAAGATGGTTTTGAGTGAGAGTTGCATTACTCCCAAACATACAAACTCAAACTCCAAAAAATAACGGACAAACCACTTAATAAAACAAAAAAGAGGCAAAAAAAGGATACAAACTGTTTTTTGTATGTTAGCGCTTTCGTCAAGTTTAATAACTCAACTTCTTCAAACTTGTTCTACAGAACAACCATTTCAGATACATTTAAATACCAAATACAAAATCACATGATCGAGGGTAAATATTGCATGACCAAGCAATGTTAAACTTTTAAAGTGACCACATTACTTTTCTGAGAAAAAATTTTTGAATGCATATAAAGTCATTTAAAAAAACATCTAAAATGCCATCCGCCCTTTGAAAAACATTCAGCATCCTCATTTTTTAAAACATACACAACCAAAATACACAAATAATATAAAATTATGTTTTAGACTAGGCATTTTAACCCAGGAATTATTAGATTATTTCCTTATTAATTTTCCGACTATACCCCAGGTCCATGGTTTGCCAAAAATACACAAATTACTTTTTTTACCATCTTTTTGCCCCATTATGGCAGGCAGTGGTTGGCTAATAAAAGCCATGTCTATATATTTGGACAAACAACTTAAACAAGTGTTATTGCAAAGTGAGGTTGTGTTGAAGGATGCTAAGCACTTTCTCAGAGATTTGCATGGCATCACTGTCAATACTAGCCACAAGAATATTGATTTTTTGGTCACCTTAGATGTCGTATCATTATTTACATGTATCCCTAATGATGAAGGGATACATATGGTTAAAATGGCTATGCTTAGGAGTGGTTTGTACGACAGCAAACACATTGATTTTTTGTGTTTGCTGTTGGAGATCGTACTGGAAAATAACATTTTTTTGTTTCAAGGCAATTGTTTTTGGCAAAAATCTGGGATAGCCATGGGCACTAGTTGTGCGAATTCATACGCCAAATTGGTGATGTCCAAATGGGAATTTACACATATACTGGACAAGTGGAATGTTAATATCATCATTTACCGACATTTTGTAGATGATATGTTTGTTGCCTGAAGAGGTGACAAGGTACAATTAGACTCATTTCTCCAATACCTCAACACTAGTAGTCATTTCCTTAAATTTACTATGACACACACAATGGAGGCAATTGATTTTTTGGATGTGTGCATTAGAAAAACAAGTGATGGTTTGAGTACCACCATGCACAGGAAGGAATGCTATAGAACTTCATTTCTACATAGGGAGAGCATGCATCCTGACCGTATTTTTTAACAATATTGTGATTGGTCAGGCCTTGAGGGTCTCTAGACTCTCCAGTAAACAAGCGGATTTCAACCACAGTTTAATGAGCCTTAAAAATGAATTTACCACCAGGGGTTATAGTGTGGATGAGATAAACCAAGCTTACTCCAAAGTATTAGGAGAAAGGCAAAGTAGGGGCAAATCATATTTTTCGGAGAACAGCTCCGTCTTGAAACCAATTTGTACTAGCAATAAATGCCCCCCTATTGTTTTATCCTATTCGCAAGGGATATCAGAAGTTAGAAACATCATTAGAAACAATTGGCATATTTTGGAAGTTGATGACAGATTAACAAATTTATTGAAGGATGGCCCCAACTTTGTATATAGGAATAGGAGAAACTTGAAGCAATGGCTTTGCTACCCTAAAACTGACATGTTTAAATATCCTGCGCTTAGTGGCACTTCTAAATGCAACAATTGCAATTATTGTGAATTTATTGATCAATCCAGGTTCGTCAGGCATCCGGTGACAGGTTATCTATGGAGTATTAGAACGGCTGCTAATTGTAGCACTAGGAATGTTGTATATCTTGCTCACTGTCAGTGTTGTTTTCATTTTTATATGGGCAAAACTAATAGATCACTAAAGGAAAGAATCAGGGATCATTTGTATTGCATTAGTAAAAAGCACAATTTCAGTACTTTAGCGAAGCATCTGCTGAGTACAGATCCAACACACACCTTTGTATTCCAGGTCCTTCATGTGGTACATCCAACCTTACGAGGAGGGGACATAGTGAGCCATACAGAACTGATAGAATTAGAATGGATCTTGAGAATCGGGGCTCATCAAAACATGGGGCTGAATGATACAGTTCCTCTCAGACTCCTGTTGAAATCGAGGAATTTTAAGTAGTCTGCTTGAACTGCTCATGCGTTTTGTTAGTAATTTTTCAACTTTTTATTTTTGTTTTTATTAACATATGTTTATGTGTTTATATATATTTTGTCATATACATTTTTATATATGGTGTAGATAGAGGATATTAATGGATGAATTATTTAATTATTTTAGGTTTGTTTTTATTCTTATATTCTTGTGTAGTGAATAACTTGCAATTATTATTCAATTAAGTAATTGATGATGAAATGTACCATGGTAGGTTGATGGCATTGTATATAAGTGTAGTTGAGAAGTTGTTGAACTGTCTGATGAAGCGGCTTTGGTGCCGTGAAAACGCTTACGTGTGTGTTTTTTCATTAAAGCTGGTTGTTTATTATTGAACTGTTGAACATTTTTATATAATACCTTCTGCCATCCACAAGGTTGTTTTTGGTTTATTATATATATTTTGGTTACAATGCCAAACTCTAAATGAAGAACAATAATTTGAGTAGCAAATGTATGCAGGCAGACGTTATAATTTTCAAATTTTTAGTTTCAATTATATCAAGTGAAAAGCGCACGTAGTAAAAACACTTAACTCATCAGCTTTGACCCTTCATCACAACGGCTCTTTCTTCTCAAGAAGCTGAAATTGAGACCCATATTCTTAAAAGATAAAACTGCAAAGTTATCTTCTTAAACTAAGCTTCACAGACAACTCCGTTTTGATTTATAGCATATTTTGGTTCTGGTCAGTTTGCGTTTGGCAGTTGGTATCCCACAATTCCATTGGAGTGGGTGTGGTTACATAATTATGTATGCAAATTTTATGATAATCGGTATTCAGATTTGTACCTATTTTGCATGGCCTTTGACTAGATTTTTGATGTTTCCAGGTTGAGAGGTATGGTTACAGTGTATGTGTGTGTGTATATTAGAGGAAGCTTCAGCTTTTTGTACAAACAGTATGAGTTACACTTCTCTAAGTCATTTCACTTGTAAATCTATGACTATTGTATACTGTTCTGTGTTCTAGCTGTGATTCTTCGTATGCTGTTAGTGGTCACTAGGATGTTTAAGAACATTTATGAACATTATATATGTGATGCAGGTAAAGAATGAAAATATTGCCCTTTTACATATTGCATATTGTTTTTATGATTAAAAAGAGTTTTATTTTATGTTTTTGGATTTTGTAGATTTAGGGCTGCAAGGGAAGAAGTAGAAACTGCACTAGATTAAAGAAAAATGAAATGGCTGGTTTTACTGAAGGCAAGCATGCAAAGAAGTGTGAGTTTTGATTTTTGCCAAACTGTTAATTTAACAGATCGGCAATTAAATACTTTTTTTCACAAACGTTTACTAATGCTAATACACTCTTTAATATACTGGCCCCCAAAGTGACATACAGTCTCCTCCTGCCGTATTCATTTTAATGCTCTACAGTACAACCACTTTACACTTCCGTATTCGGAAAGCTTTTTAAATGTTAATTTTCTGAAAATGTGGCTTGAAACAAAGTTTTATTTTTATATAAAAGAGTGTTTGCATGCATCCCTGTGCATGCAAACACTTTTTTATGAAAAAATAAAATTTTATTTCACTGTTTTAAACATGATCTTTTAAGCATTGGATTGGTGTTGCTGATGAATTGTTCTGTGGTTGTTTTTTTCAATATAGATTCGGCATGGCTTTTTTTTTAAATAGAATCTGATGAAGTTTTGCTGATTTTTTTGTAAAGACAAAAGCACTTATTTTAATAAAGTGGCGGTCATTTTGGAATACACAGGAGGTATTTTTGTTTCCATTGCTGTTACAATGCATCAATTCTAGGTTAATAAACTGTGCAGGTTAGACAGTGCCGTCACTACTTTTCACTTTTATTCAAGCAGCCTAGAGTTTTTCAGGTAACTAGAAGCAGTTGTTTTCTGATTGCTTCTTTTTGAGATATTTACAGAAGTAAAAAGACTTTCACATTTTTATAAGTATCAATATAAGCAATAGTCAGCATCTCCAAAGCTTTACACATTGCAGTGCATGTATCAGTGTCATTTTTTCTTCAGTTTTAGTTGATACCGTGCAGTAGTTTGTATGTTGCTAGACATTATTTCAATGTAATGATAGACATATTATGTACCAGCAAGTACAGACAAGACATTAGTTATGGCAGCCAAATGAGGGGAAATCAGAAGCTGAAAATTGCGATATTAGTGGAAATAGTGGAACAGGATAGCTGCTTAAAGTACATTGAGAGGGGGTGGTTAAGGAGGAGGGAAGTCTGTATGAGAAGGTCAAATCTAGAATCAGAGAGCTTGCAGCCAAATGGCATAGAATATCAGGGGGTGGTGTCCGACAAAATGCCATAGAAGCTGAAATGTAAGGTGTACAAAACAGTGGTGTGACCAGTACTTCTGTATGTTTCAGAAACCTAAGCAGTGAAGGTAGAGCAGTTAAGGAAGTGATGGAAATTATGTGCCTGAGATGGGTGGTCGGATGCACATTATGAAGCAGACAAAGGAAGGATAGCACCAGTTGCAGAGAAGGCAAAAGAAAACAGATTAAGGTGGTTTGGCCACATGTGCAGAAACAGAAAAGAAGATTTGGTGAAGACGAATTGGGAGAGACAGGAGGAAGTTAGGAGAGCAAGGATATCTAGCAAAGAGATGGATGGATTGCATAAGAGAAGACGTGTGACAGTCAGGCATGACTGCCAGAGAAGGTAAGAGAGTAGCATTGATTTGAGAGAAGTGGCAGCAGATGATGCAACACCTGACCCCATGTAGAAAACAGGGAAAAGGGGGTTGATGATGATGAAACACCACATTTTTCAGTGTAGTGCATGCTGCATGGAGAGTATAGCTTTTTTGTCATCAAGAAATATAACATTATGTCTCTCAGTAGCATCTAACCTTCTTAGTTAAGAATAACAGCTAACAGCCCATTGCAGGGCATCATATCAGCCTTAGTGTTGTTTTTGTTTCCAGCACCTTTCTCTTTCCTGCATTACTTACTACTAATTGATATGTAACTCAGTTAAAGAACATGGATCCAATAGGTGTCAAATAGAAGATACAAAAAGGCAGTCTAGGTACTCATGGGTTAACTGTGCTGGTTATAATCTGAACTGCATAAGTCCTATTACATAGTACCTGCAGCGAGGCTCTGCTAGAATTAATGTGTTATTATTTGGGTATGGTTAAATTTCTCCTCTATGTTTATTGTATCTTTTGATTAATTTGATGTTCCAACATGTTTTTACATGTTGCACATGGAGTCATTTGATTTATTTCAATTATGTTATTAAAGTAGCAGAACAAAATAGTACTACAGAAAGGAAACAAAATCCAAATAATTGCAAGAGTCTAAACAACATATATACTATTGTGGCTGTAATATATGAAATATTTGTTTTATTATTGACATAAAATACTAATAAATTATCTGTTTTTAGGTATCAGAAACACAGAATGCAGTGTGATTTACAATCAGCACCCATTAATCCAGACACTGCCATTAAGTCATCCAGCAGAGAGCCTACAGCAAACATTACATCAGACACCAATGTTATGTCATTCAGCAGAGAACCTGCAGCAAACATTACATCAGACACCACTGTTATGTCATCCAACAGAGAACCTGCAGCAAACATTACATCAGACACCAGTGTTATGTCATCCAACAGAGAACCTGCAGCAATGTGCAGAGCCTGTGAAGGGTTACAACAAGCTTCATCTCACTTCTGTACCTCAGCAAAACTTAGAAAATAACTCTAATTCCAGTTGTGAATATGATACAATTTGGAGAGCTCAAACAGAGAAGAAACCATATAAATGTGCTGAATGCAGTAAGTGTTTTACACAAAAAAGAAACCTAAAACTTCATCAGGCCATCCACACATCAGATAGGCCATATAAGTGTACAGAATGTGGTAAGAGTTTTACACACCAAAGGAACTTAAAACTTCATCAGGCTAGTCACACAGAAGAGAGACCATATCAGTGTGCCGAATGTAGTAAATGTTTCAAAAGATACCGTGACTTGAAATGCCATCTTGTTGTTCATACAGGAGAGAAGCCGTATAAATGTGAAGAATGCAATAAGTGTTTCACACAACAAGCAAGTCTACAATCCCATCAAGCCATTCATACGGGAAAGAGACCGCATCAGTGTACTGAATGCAGTAAGTGTTTTAGAAGACTTGGTGATTTGAAATGTCATCTGGACACTCATACGGGGCAGAAACCATATAAGTGTCCTGAATGCAATAAGTTTTTTGCACAGAAAAGAAACCTAAAACGTCATCAGGCCACTCACATGGGTGGGAGCTCATACTATAAGTGTCTTGAATGCAATAAGTTTTTTATGTCTCCAAGTAGTCTTCAAAGGCATCATGGTCTTCACACGGGAAAGAAGCCATATAAATGTACTGAATGTGACAAGTGTTTTGTGCAAAAGAATTATCTCTTAAAACATATATGGACTCATGCAGTGGAAAAGCCATATAAATGTACTGAATGTGATAAATGCTTCCCTTGCCAAAGCAAACTTAGAACTCATCGTACCCGTCATACAAGAGAGAAGCTGTATAGGTGTACAAAGTGCAACATGTCTTTTACACTAAATTGCTATTTGTTAAAACATCAACAGACTCACCTGGGAGAAAAGCCATATAAATGTGCCGAATGTAATAAATGTTTTTCACAACAACGGAATCTAGTAGATCACCAAACAATACATACGGGAGAGAAACCACATGTGTGTGCTGAATGTGGTAAGTGTTTCAGACAAAAGAGTGGCTTGGTATATCATCAGGCCATTCATACCGGGGAGATGCCACATAAATGTAATGAATGCAATAAGGGTTTTGCACTTCGCAGTCGTCTGATAAACCATCAGGCCATTCATGCAAAAGAGAAGCCATACAAGTGTGCTGAATGTAGTAGAGGGTTCTCATTTCTGAGAAGTCTTCAAAGGCATCACGCCCGTCACAAGAGGGAGAATAAAGAGACACTAAGTTTAGAAAATTAAATATTGGAGAAACTATATTAATCTACTGGATGTAGCCTTACATGCCACAGCAGATATTCTCTCAGGCCATTCATATAGGCAAGAAATGGGGATGGTTAAAATAGTTTAGCCACATGAAATATAGGCATGCCCCAGATTAGGAATGGGCCCGTACCTATCACAACTTTAAAAAGTCTTCATCATTTGGAAAAATTAAACTAGAGAGGAACAAGACAGAGAGAGAGTTAAACCAGAAGTGGATGGGAAACGGGTAGCAAAAGAAAGTGAAACATGTAAAAACAAGAGGAAATACAAGACCGAAATCAGAAGAGGAAAAGTGGAAAGCCTGCAGCAATGGTGGCAAATAAAGGGAATTACCTAAACTAGAAAGTATCTCTAACAAATGACTTGCTAAACAAAAGTGAATGTAAATCGGAAAGTGAAAGGCTGATAACAGCAGATCAAGGTACACAAGATAAAATTTGTATAAACAAGTGGAAGATAAAGAAAATTAGAGGTTTTGTAACAGAAATAAAAGCAGTTACACCTCTCACTGCTGGTTTTGAAAAGCTTAAGGCAGAAAAGTCATAATAAATTGTTACGGTTGATGACATCTGAACGTGTAGAAAGATGACATTGTGCTAATATACAAAAGGCACTAGAAGAAGGGATCACAAAGAACTGCTGAAATGAAAATATAACCATCACATAGAGAGCTTGGTAACTACTGACAAGTACTGCAGTGAGAAATAGACAAAGGCAGTATTAATTATCGAATATCCATCCATGGCGGCAGCAGTGGCTTCTGCACCGAGAGGCATTAAAATCAAAGAATACTGGGACATGAATGGAGAAATCAAGGAAATATGAACACAAACATGCAAGCAGTTTTACTGCTCCTTAGTAAATGGACAAATAAAGGACTCATGTATGTGAAGCACTTGCTGTAGTAGAAGACAGTTGACTGATTCTGTGTCTTTTCAGCAGTAATTATTTTAGAGCAACTGATTTTTCTGCTCTCTGAAGTTTTTCATAGCCATGGGTATTATAATGAGACTGTTTACATTTGTACAGTGTGGCCACTTGACAGCAGCAGACACTGAACTATTACATTTTCAAATCTACTTATATATTTAATACTTAATTTTATTTATGATTTATTTTATTATATGCTGAATAAATGAGCTGTCCCCTGACTCTCTTCAATCATGGTGCAGATCACAAGGGCAAGGGTAGATGCAGTATATGGGCACTTTACTGTAGCCAAATAGCTAGCATGCTTTTGGAAGAAAACCTGAGTACGAAGAGGGAGAACCAACACAGGCACAGTGTGAGCATTGCGCAGGCAATGACCAGAGTACATGTTAACTCCCAAAAAGGAGGTGACGAGGTCCTGACCGAACCCATTCTATCCATAAAATGGCTAAGAAACCTGGATTGAACTAGTTAAATGTATTTCCTGGGTCTTGCTGAAACATGGCATGAGTTTGTCTTCACTGGTGCTTGGTAACTTGAGATAATAAGCAGCTACAGTTACTATCAAGTATTTACCGTAGCAATAGATGATTAACTTCTTTGCATTTTCAGTATTAATCGCTGCTGACATTAACAGATTTGTGCTGATAATTTGCTGGTATAGTACATGTATGTGTGTGTGTATATAAAAATACAATAAATCAAAAAATAAAATCAGTCACCATTAATACACCCAACTCAAATGCATTACTAATTCTGCATAACAAAAATAATAGAAAAGAAATGGAACAGACCAAGAATCAGGATTATGGCAGATATGAAGCGCACTTTACAGCAATAAAAGCACTAAAGACTTAAATTTAAGTGCATTACCTGGTTAGGAACCAAACAGTACATCAAATAAGGTAAAAAGTAATCTGAAGAAAGTAAAAAAAATAAACTCCACACAGCAAAAATGAAGTAGTTTAGGAAGAGAGTGGAATAAAATGAAACAAAATAGTCTCCATGGCAACAGAAGGTAGACAGTTGAAGCTAGGGTGGTATTCATAGTCCAGGGCTGCACAGGTCTGCAAAGAGTGACAATATGCAAATAATCTCAGCATAATTTGTTGTGTTGAATATGGAAATGTGAAGCACATTCTGTAATCACGTCCACTTTTTGTAAACATGTAAATTATGTAAAGGTCGTCCTTTTTTACGTACAAACTCTTTTGCAGTATCATAAATATAAAGTGCATTGGTCTATAGAGGGCAAGCACAGCTGAGCACAGTCATGCTTAAAGCATTATAGCAAAGCTACAGACTGCATAGCAGCTAAAACTGTTTTTTTTTTTTTTAATAAAGGGGTTAGAGCAGTTTTATATAGGGGTATCCTTTTGTGGACACCCTAAGGGTTTCATTAAAGAATAGAAAGGGGGGGTGATAGGAAAGATTGAAAAAGGTAGACAAACAGAGGGGCATGCACAGGGGAAACATCAAGAGGGTTTGAGCCGGAAGAGGTGGGAGAGGATGGCAGCATGTTTTTGTTGTGGGATAGACCCCCCCCCCTTTTTAGAATTAGAATTTTTTTTTACAAGATACTGTAGGTGGGATGTAAGGAAGAGAGTGTAGGAGAAATGATAATGGAAGAAGGTTTGAGGAAGTCTCCACTGTGAACCCAGTCCACAAACATGTCCACTGCCAGATGGTGTTGCAGTGGAGGTCCCTGAGGTTGAGGGGGTGGGGCCGTGTTGGTGTGGCGGTCAGCAACTACTGGGCAAGTGTGTCTTTTACAAGCTGAAGAGAGACTTTGACTGGTGTAATTCTCCTGTCCACTACATCTTCCAGTACATCCTCAACCAAACTCCAAATCCACCATTCTGTGAGGCTTTCCAGGCTGCCGCATGCCGGAGTGCCTGTAGGACCAGCACCATCCCTACAACCCTGCAAGGATGGCCTTGGACGAACAGAGGGTGGTCTCTCCCTAGCCTGAGAGACACATGCCTGGACTGCTGCTGAGGGATTTGAACCTGTATAAAAGAAAAATGAAATGGGAGAGAAGCAAAACAACAAAGGAAAAAGAAATGCATAAGCAAAATAATAAAAAAAAAGGAGTTGAGAGAAACAAAACAGAAAAAAGCACAATAAATCCACACAATACTGTTGTAATGCAAGGTATCAAGTCACTAAACCATTCAGAGATTTTTTTTTTATTGAAGTTCAGTTGTATATGGGAAATGCTTATGCATACACTTGGGGTAGTAATTGGGAAAGTGCTTATGTAACTTGGGCAGATGTGTAAGAATAGTGCTTATGCATACTTGTCATGATTTAAAATGGTTTGGGGTTTAAATTCCATACTTTTCAAACACATTTTACAGTATACAAACATCAAATATAAAATAAATCATTAACTACTGCAGTTAATCATGCTTAAAAATGACAGGATAGCACCTTTTCTTTCATCTTTTCCTGTCTTCCTTTAAATTCCTTTCTGAGGTGTAACAACAGTTGTTTGCAGGACTATTACTGAAATCAGTTTTAGAAACATTGTTGTGCCGCTGTTTATGCTACCCTGAATTATGTGTAGTAATTTCCGCTGTGGTCAATTAAGTAATAAATATCTTGTGGACACATCCATACTGAACAATTCACTCAAACCAAAAACAATATATAGAAGAACAAAACGGCGCACAGGTGGAATGATATGGAGCAGCAATTTAAAAACAAACTGGGGGACCACCCAGTAGTGGTATACAAAAAGATAAGTCATTTAAAAATTTATTAGAAGCCAATCCAGTTATTAGAGCTTGTGGCACTATGAAAAAGAGTGGTTGCTGCAATCATTGCCCCCATATTATGGAGAATGAAGGTTTTAAAATACAGGGATTTGGGAAGATGTACTTGATGCAAAGGTTTAATTGTACTAGTAAAAGTCTAGTATATATAGCTTTATGTCAAAATTGTCCAAGTTTTTACATAGGAATGATGGTCAATAGTTTAAATAAACGTATATATCAGCATTTTATGACATTAGGAAGTGCAATGAAAAAATGCACTATGTAAGCATATAAAAGAAAAACCATACCATTGCTTCAAGTTTAGTGTTATTGAGCAAGTGACTCGGAAGGATAGAAGGGGTTCATATGAATTATTTTTAGAATTTCGTTAATTGATGTGGCAACTCAAATGTAATGCGACCCAACCCCCCCGGGTTCAATGAAGTAGTTTCCATATCAAGTTATCTTAAGCTAAAAGCTGAATATCATCTCTAAGTAATTATTAATGAATTGGTAGGTCATGGGTAGTGCAATATTAGTTAGTTTTTTTTATAGTTAATAGACTTTATAACTATTTTGTGATTATGTATCCCATTTTAGTCCTCCTTGCTGTCTTTTAATTTGATTTTATAATTGATTCTCAATTTTGAATGAGATTTGACCGACTCAATTAAGTGGTTTAGTCACATGATTCAATGAGTATATATATCAAAAGATGAAATGTAATGGTTTTAATATTCTGAAGAAGTCAATAGCTTATCGCTGACAAAAGCGCTAAATAAAAGTCAATTTTGGATTCCACCTGTGTGCTGTTTTGTTCTTCTATATATTATCTTGTGGGCACCTGTTACACTTGCCAGAAAATTCCACCAGCTTTTTGACTCTTCTGTTGTTGAAAATTATATTGGATTTCTACCTCGGCTTCAAATAAACACGAGAAGGATCATCTTGTTTACCTGTATTTGACTGTATTCCACAAATAGAAATGTGTCTTATATTCCCTGTATTTATTTCCATTTATATCTTATCCTGTCAGTGTAACTGTTGAATGCATGTATGCATGAATTATTAAAATTCAGTAGTGAAATATTCTCGCGCATTATGTAGGGTAGTAAAGAATTATGAATGTAGGTCTTCTGTCTTTTGTTTTACAAAATGCAGGCATCACTCTGTGGAAAACTTCAACTACAAATGCTGAAATGTAACAATTCAGGAAAACTTCAATTGCAAATGCTGAAATGTAACAATTCAAGGAAGTGCGTATTTACTTCTCTGAAGAACTTTGTCTAATGTACATTAATGAAGTATAATAGCCTTTTCTTTGAAAGGGTAGTTGTAGGTCATAATAAAAGCAAATAAATCCCTCTCCTCTCCCCAACAATCAGTCTGACTAGTCTGTAGTAAATGTCATTTCAGCCACATTGCACATGCACCAATAAATACTTATGAACAGTTAGGTGCATCCGTTCTTTTTATTTATATTTACTTAACCTGTCTTCCTGTAACAAATGGAAAAGTCCTTACAACTTTTTCAGTACAAGGCACACAATTTTTTACATCTGTAACTCATACCTATACGAATCCAAAAAAGACAAAGTGGGAATAAGAAATACACGACAAGGAAACCACTCGCTGCTTAAATCTGCATGTTTATTGAGTCAAAACAAAAGGTTTAGCGCTTTCATTCCTCTGATAGGAACTTCATCAGAACAATGTTAAAACATAAAACAGCAATTTAAATATTCTACTACAACCAATGGGAATCAAATTAAAAATCACATGACTATGTAAAAAAAACTTTGTTAAATCACTAAATAATATAATTTTAAGTTTTAAAACTGGTGCAAGTGAACACCCATCATATAAATTGGCTGCAGACATACATCCAAACGAATTTGCCACTATAATTCTTGTTGAGTCAGATGTTCATCAATGATTTTCCCATGTACATCCTTTCTGACCTGCTGAATAACCATAAAAACAAAAGTGTGTGTGGGATTGCCACTAATATGTCTGAACAAATCATTGGTAGTTCTCCATTTTCTGATGTGTAACTGCAGGAACTGCAGGTTTTATTTTTAACTTTATTACATGCAGTCAGCATTACTAATATTTGAACATAAGTAATACATTTACAGATTGCCAGTTTCAAATTCTTTATTGTCATTTCTATTTATGAGTGTAACTTCTTAACAGGTAGCAACAGTATTTTCTGACTGCCTTGAATAGATGAATGGCTGACTTCATGCAATGGTATTTATTTATTTTTTCTTCAGAATGCTACCTCAAGAACTTATTTGAAGAATATATATATTTTTTATTCAGCTGCATATGGATTAAAAATAGTACTTACTTTACAATTCTTGCCTTCTCACCCGAACCTGATCAACCCACTCGATCAGCTGGTCAGCACTATGCTTTTGCAAATCAATGTAACTTTCACAGCACTAGTAACCAGAGTGAGTTATACCTGTCCGAGTTGACAGCTGGTCACTCAGCTCCTGCCATATATTGATTTTCTTCCAAGTACTGGTACCTGTGCAAGCTTGGATCTTCTCCAGGTACGAGTCTTGTTAGGGTGTGACATGCACACCTGGATGGCCAGTGATTTAACATTCGCAGTTATTGCAACCTGATATTCAGATGACTCCATTTTGAATTTTACCAGTATGTCTACATATTAGCTAGTTTTGGACAAGCAGCATGTGTCTGCCAACAGCTTGGCATTGTTGTGGAGTGCTGTGGAGTTCGCAGCCTTTCACAGTGCAAACATGCAGAATGTCACGTGTTCACAGTCAGTGAAAATCCAGAATATGCCAATGTACTTTATAACACTTTTGTATTGTACTATTATTCATTAGCCTAATTTATATACTAAATGTGTAAATCAGCCTGAATTTATGTCACAAGACTGAGCTGGGCCATATGGATTTACAAGCAGTCGAGATAGGCAGCAGACAGCTTAGGATACCTCAGACATCCAAAAGTAAGAAAAACTTTATAAAATAAGCAATAGTCATTAACAGGGCAAGTAACAGTTCCTATTGTACGGTTTTAAGGGTCAGTTGCAATGCATTTTGAGCGGCATTATGCTTTTACATTCAGTTACTGTTTAAGTATTGGGAAATGGTTGTAGTGTGTTTGATATGTGCTGCTTTACATTGAAAATGTAATAATTGAACAAGACCTCATTGTTGTTCTCAATGCAATTTACACCTTTTTATTGAACTTGTCAGTGCTTACTGCACATAAGACAGAAACACAGATGTCTGGTGAATCTGTTGTATTAGTAATGTCTAAGAAGAGTACCTGTCAGTGGCAGACAGGACTGCATTTTTCTATTGAAAAATCTAAAGTTGTGCTGTTTGAAGTCACAGTTGCGTTAAGATTGTTTTTGTGTAGTTGTGTTGGAGGCAGACAGTACTGTGGCAAGTATCTGACAGTAGTTTAATTTTTTTCCTGTATAGTACAGATAGAGAATATGGGATCCAGGCATAGACATGATAACTTCAGCTATGAAGAAAATTGTGTACTCATGGCAGCCCTTAGGACATATGGCAAACTGCTGTTTGGTGAAGGAGGGCCCAGACAAGCTGAGAAGAGCAAAGCATGTAGCCAAGTAGTTGTTGAAATAGTTGCTGTAGGAGGTAGAAACAGATCTCTGGCACAGTGCAAGAAAAAGGTATATTAATATGGTAGGTTGTGCTAGAAGCATGGCCAGGCAGAATGCAACTTCCAGGGGGAGGACCTCCAAATCTTATTCAGTTAACACCAGATGAATTCCTTCTGTTCATCTGTGAGGGTGACTATAATACAGAAGATGGGGCAACAGGATTAAGTAGAGGTGGAATGGGCACTGTTCCATCAAACCAAAGTCTGCAGCAGCATTTGCATTCTTCAGCTCCTGAAAGTTACCTTAAAGTATACACCTTTTAAATGTATAATATTGCATGTTGACAAACAGTGCTGTTATTAAACATGTCAGAAATCATTATTATTAGGTCAGCCTTGTACATCAGCAGCTAATGAAAATGAAGGCAGACTTCATGGTACATGTCACACCACCCACCCCCTGTAGGCATGTTGTACCGTATGCTGCTTCTGTATTATTAATCTGTTGTAATGATTTCTTTTACAGACTCGGCATTAAAAACAAACAGTTAACTTTACCAATAAATATGGATTAAATAAGTCAGCAGTAGAACCAGTGTTGTTGTTGCCGTTGCTGCTGATGATAATGTAGTTGTATTTGCTAGGCAACCTGAGAGAAGTGGCAAGCACTTCCCCAATGTAATGGCAGGGTCTCTCACCTCGTAACATTAGTAACTCTACAGAAAGTGATACTGCATCACAGAGTCAAGCACAGGCTGACATTCCACTCCTGCTTGTATAGCAGGAACAAACCTGTACGCCTACACCACTGTCTCTACACACAGAGAACGGTTTGAGAATGAAAGCAGACAGTCTGAGGTCACTGTGCCCACA
The DNA here is from genome assembly GCF_019279795.1 of Protopterus annectens. NCBI lineage: Eukaryota > Metazoa > Chordata > Ceratodontiformes > Protopteridae > Protopterus > Protopterus annectens. The sequence goes on along the minus strand of NC_056744.1, from coordinate 1,647,140,993 downwards.
GTGACAACATTACAAAGAGGTATTAGGTGCAGAAGTTACTTTGAACTGCCTCAGGAAACCAATACAGCATTGACAGCACAACACAAAATGTCCCATGACATAGGGCTCAAACCAGTGCAACAGAGAGTCTGCTAGAAATAATCAGAGTCCTACAGGGTATGCGTGAAGATTTCAAACATATTTTGAATTGGCAGAGAGCAGGAATAACTCTATGGTTCCATTGATGCATAGCATGGTGACACACCAGGCATCAGTTGCAGCCTCCATTCGTACCCTGGTTTGGACATACCGGAGTCAAGCTGGACTCGTAACCAGGAGATGGGGACAGGTTGCAATCCAGACATGTGGGGGTAGATCACATTACAGTATCACTGGCACACAAGACAGTAATTTTAGCACTCACAGTAAGCAATCACAACACATTTCTCATAGGCCATGCAACAGTCATCTACACCTATGAGAACCTTATGTTCCAGGTCAAGGTCACAATGAAGGAGCACTGCCAGGTCACTGACAGGAGGATCACCTTCCTCATCTAGATCACAGCATCGCACTAACTCACCTTACACTAATCATGGTAGCCCATCTTCCACATCTGCTGCACCATCACCAGTCCTATCAATATGAGACGAGTTGTTGTACCATCACCAGGCCATTCAGCGGGAGATGTGTTGTTGTACCATCACCAGGCCTGTCAGCGGAAGACGCGTTGTTGTACCATCACCAGGCCTGTCAGCGGGAGATGTGTTGTTGTACCATCACCAGGCCTGTCAGCAGGAGACGCGTTGCTGTACCATCAACAGGCCTGTAAGTGGGAGACGTGTATGATTTCTTTGATCTAGAGCAATTGTGATTTAACATTTCTTTATAAGTATGTCTGAGTAGTGAAACTTGATTAGTTGGTGTTTGAAGGGGTGGCCGTATATGCCAAGTTATTCCTTTCCAGCTATTACTTTCACCATACTGTGGAGTTGCAGTCTTGTACATTTGTGATTAAATGCAATTGTGTTGTGGGGAGGATGGAAGTCAGTGTATATATGTTAAGTACATACTTACTTTGTTGCAGCAGAAATAAAGAGAGGTTCAGACCACTCAATATTTTACGTGACAGTGAGAAATACAAGTGACGTGCAGTGTAGCATAATTCTTTACATTTAAACTGAAACTGAAAGCTACATTTCTCAATGCTGACAGTACCTGTTTATTTTGAGTAATAAAAATAATACAGTTATTGAATACAGCATGTGCAACCATTGATCTATGTATTGATTTGCTGCCTTTCTGACATCACTGCACAGGAGTCACTGAGCACTCAGGAAAACAGCTAGTAATAAAAGAGACATTTTAAGATGAGAGAGAATGTCAGTTGAACAGTGACAGTAGAACATGTACCACACAGCATAGCCCACAGGTATCCCTGCATGCATCAATTATAATAAACATGTTTGGTATCACTGCACGCATCAGTTATGTTAATAACTTGAATGTCCTGGTCCATAGTTCTGAACTAGAAGCTGGCCCTTAACCTGTGCTGTCACATGCCGTGCATTAACCTGCCATACGGGCCTTCTATCACCACTGCCTGCTAGTCATCATTAGTCATAGTGGGACTGAGAGCTGTAGTGACGACATGGGTCACTTCAGCATTAGACTGGTGCATAATCATGTTATGCAGAATGTAACAAGCAGTGAACATCCTACACGTAGTAGCTGGGTCATACTGAAGGGCACCCCCAGACTCGTCCAGGCACCTGCAACTGCTCTTCAAAAGGCCAAACACCATCTGAATCTCAGTACGGGTTTGGGACTGGGATGTGTTGTATTCTGCTATGCAGCTTCAGATGGATTTCTCACTGGAGTCTTGAGCTATGGCTCCAATGTTTATATGTGGTACCCCATTAAAAAAAGAGAGAGCGAGAGAAAGGGGAGGGAAAACAAAACATGAGAATACAGATTAATATACAGCAATTACCTTTAATGTTAATAACTACATACTTAAAAAAAAAAGAAAAGAAATTTCCCCTTACCAACAAGATGACCACTGGGTATCCTACCTTGCAGGAAGAGGTAGTAGAGTGAGCTAATGTACCAGATATGGGAATCATGTGCATTTCCAGGATGCTGAGCAGAGACATTGGTGATGCACCCCCTATGCATCACACACTACTTGGCAATTAATAGAATGGAAGCCCTTCCTATTGCAGTACTTCTCATCCTGTGGAACAGGAAGGGTCTTGACTATGACATGGGTGCAATCCGTTGCACTGAGTATCTCAGGGAAATGTGCCATCCCATAAAAGGCATGCGTAGTCTGAGCTTGGTGCTGAATTGACACCTGGAAATAGATGTACTGATCCACATGGGCCAAGATTACATCCAGGAACTCCCTAAGTAATCTTAAAGCAGAAGCCTGTGAAATTCCCAAGGTATCCCCAGACCTTCTCTGGAAGGTCCCTGTAACAAGTAAAGTGAGAGCTATATGTGCGTTGGTGTCCACAACACTAGGAAGTCCACACATTCCTTCACTGCCCTCTGGGGTGGTCAAACATGCCCACGAAGATCCTTATAATATCCCAGTCCACTCTAAACCTATCAAGGGTTTCCTAACTATCAAAGTTATAATGAGTAATCCTTTGCCTGTATTTCCACCTTCTTGGTGGGCGAGCGCTGCTAGGTGCAAGCACTTTTGGCCTGGCCAAGCAAGCAACTTTGACCTAAAAATAGCAAAGGTCACTGCAAGAGATAGCATTTTCACCATCTGAAACCCTAATACTTTTGGTGATTCTTCCCCTTTCACACTGCATCTGCAACAAGCATGGGAAAGCAAAAAAAACAACTATGAATTCCAATTGGTGTAAAAGAGCCTTAATTAGCATAAGAATATTTATGTCACTTCTCATTGCCATAGTATTATCTGTTTATTTGCATACCTACATTCAGGGACACTGCAAATTGGCATAATCAGCTTTTATGAATCGCAACCTAGCTGCTCCTGTATGCACTTGCTCCCAAATTCCCTAATGCGTTTGCGCAACTGACTATGAATACCAGCCTTGAGTCAAATTACGTCCACATGCACACAAATGCATTAGAGAGAATATGTTGAGCATTCTTTAACCTAAGAGATAAATCTGAAGCTACATCATACAAAAGTAAAACATTGCATAAATACAGAAAGCATATTAAAATAAAAAATAAAATAGACATAAATTACAGTGCAAGTCCAATTAAGTAAAGCCGACTTGTACACCATCAGCTAAACTAACTTAAGAAAAATACTAGTGGTGCGGAGGACATTACTTGTTGCATATTTTTTTTTTTTAAATTTATTGGGAGTTGTCACCAAAGTGATTACATTTGTGAGTATTGCAGAGTACTGTAAGCAGGTTATTACCTAAATCCACTTATAAATTGATGGGGCGACTTTACTACTTGCATAACTGTCTTTCAATTCTTGGAGCTAATACCAGAATGACTGCTCTTGTAAATATTTTTGAGGCTGTGTTACCTGGAAAACAGTATACATGTATTTGAAGTACTGCTGTAATACTGATATGTTAGCCTCCACAGTAGATTGCCAGGCCTTTCTTCTGTGCAGATACTGTTACTGTCCAGTTTTTCCCCAGCCAGGTCTTGAACCCAGGTCCATAAGTTGGTAATCCTGTGCCTTAACGTCTAAGCTATTACAAAATGTATTCTCATCATACATATACTAAAATCTACTACATGTAAAATTCAAACTGAAAAAATATAGATTCCCATTTTATAAAGCACAAGTGTGTGTGTGTGTGTGTGTGTGTGTGTGTGTGTGTGTGTGTGTGTGTGTGTGTGTGTGTGTGTGTGTGTGTGTGTGTGTGTATACAGATATCACTGCACACCAAGGGGACTGTGAGGTTTGTGCCTCACAACACCCCTTTGCCTGCAGTAATATCTGTACTGTGCACATGCATCTCTCTCTCTCTCTCTCTCTCTCTATATATATATATATATATATATATATATATATAGGTTCATAGGTAGATACTAGTCTATCTGCCCTAGGGCATTTATAAGCCTAGCCAGAGTGTATTTGGCTTTCGCCTCCCTATTAGATTAGCCTACTGTGCCTCTGTAAAGTAGGTCACAGAAGGTACCCTTTTAAGATTAGTTTACTGTGCCTCTGTCAAGCAGGGACACAGAAGAGATCCCAGGGGTGAATTTGCGATTTCCATCCACACGTCAAGATTTCGCTTGAAGAGGGTCAGCGAGGGGCTATGTCTAACTGAATTGGGATTCTATTCCAGAGTGAGGGGAGCCTCTGGGAAATGAATCTGTCCCTCCAGCATGTCCTATTTATTTTTGTGCTGAGGTTTAGATCCCTGGAGCATGTAGCTCTAAGGGACTTGAAGATTTTTTGAGGTGGAGCATGTCCATTAATTCTGGGTTTGACATGGCTTTGTACATCAGGCATAGATCGCCTCTGAGTAGGCGGTAAGCAACTGAGTAGAGCTGGAGTTTCTTTAGTCGAGCTGCATAGGACATCTGTTTGTAGCCCATGATCCTCTTGGTGAGGTACTTTTGGGGTCTCTCCAGTTTCTGCAGGTGTCGGGTAAGGTACATCACAAAAGGGGCATTGTAT